>NC_074696.1:26155147-26160147 GCF_029448725.1 Salvelinus fontinalis | reverse complement strand
CACCAGTAAAGCACCCCCACACCATCCTACCTCCTCCTCCATGCTTCACGGTGGGAACCACACAAGCAGAGATCATCTTTTCACCTACTCTGTGTCTCACAAAGACACGGCGGTTGGAACCAAAAATCTCACATTCGGACTCATCAGACCAAAGGACAGATTTCCACCGGTCTAATGTCCATTGCTCATGTTTCTTGGCCCGGGCAAGTATCTTTTTATTATTGATGTCCTTTAGTAGTGGTTTCTTTGCAGCTATTCGACCATGAAGGCCTGATTCACACAGTCTTCTCTGAACAGTTGATGTTGAGATGTGTCTGTTACTTAAACTCTGTCAAACATTTATTTGGGCTGCAAACTGAGGTGCAGTTAACTCTAATGAATTTATCCTCTGCAGCAGACATACCTCTGGGTCTTCCTTTCCTGTGGCGGTCCTCATGAGAGCCAGTTTCTTCATAGCGCTAGATTAGTTTTTGTGACTGCACTTGAAAAAACGTTAAAAGTCCTTGACATTTTCCGGATTGAATGACCTTCATGTTTTAAAGTAATGATGGACAGTCATTTCCCTTTGCTTATTTGAGCTGTTCTTGCCATAATATGGACTTGGTCTTTTACCAAATAGGGCTATCTTCTGTATACCACTCCTTCCTTGTCACACCACAACTGATTGGTTAAAATGCATTAAGAAGGATAGAAATTCCACAAGTAAACCTTTAACAAGGCATACCTGTTAATTGAAATGCATTCCAGGTGACTACCTCATGAAGCTGGTTGAGAGAATGCCAAAAGTCTTCAAAGCTGTCATCAAGGCAATGGGTGGCTACTTTGAAGAATCTCAAATATAACATTTATTAACACTTTTTTGGTTACTAAATTATTCCATATGTGTTATTTCATAGTTTTAATGTCTTCACTATTATTCTACAATGTATAAAATAGTAAAAAATAAAGAAAAACCCTGGAATGAGTAGGTGTGTCCAAACTTTTGACAAGTCCTGTATGTGTGTGTGTGTGTGTTTATGTGCATGTGTCTATGTGTTAGTGTGCAGTTATGCCTGCATGCATTTGTGTTTGTGTTTGTGCATCCGTGTGCGTGTACATCGATGTGTGCCTGTGTTCCCCATAGGGACTCTAATTAGGAGATTTTCTAGCTGTGCGTGTGTATGTGCACTGTGTGTGCGTGTGCGTGTGTGTGCGTGTGTGTGTGTGTGTGTGTGTATGTGTGTGTGTGTGTGTGTGTGTGTGTGTGTGTGTGTGTGTGTGTGTGTGTGTGTGTGTGCGCTGTCACCGTGAGAGCAGAGCTGAGCAGAGTAACTCTTGGGGAGGAGAGGAGAGGTTGATATAATTCTCTAACTCTAATCCAGAATCAGACCCCATGCAGCTGCACAGTAAATGCCTCTGTCAGTAGCTTCAAATGCCTCCACAGACCTGTAGATACTGTAATGTTATTCTGGCTGTGTCCATGGCCATATCCGTGTCCGGGCTCATCAAGCCACTACTGTATGGTGTCGGAATGTCAATCAATTGAAATAGACAGCGATTTCGGACGTTCATAGGGAAACTTTGAGATCTTGTTGGTCTTGAGACAGGTTACTTTCTACAGATCCCTGTAAAATATGTTTTGTCTTAATGGTCTTAATCTTAACATCCCATCAACACCTGTAGGAATAGAGACTAAATCAATTCTTTGTATGCTATAGCTGCATGCATCTTTTTCAGGACGTCACTCTCAGCAATAGCTGATTGAATGTATGTAACGGTATTACATACGATGGTCTTCATTCATCACAGCCAGATTAATTTGGGGCTGTGGCACCTGCAGTCTCAACCCTCCTAACAATGAGGTGAAATTAGACACTGAGGCATGTTTGGGCCTCCCTGGACGACTTGACCAATGCATCTTGGTGCCAGCCGGGCTTATTAGTGCAATATCCTTATTGATTCACCATCCACGCACGTGCTCACGCACACACATCGCCATAACGGCTCCAATGCCTTATTGTAACACACAATGTCCACCGTAAGCATTTTGTTTCCTTTCTGGATTCTCCCGTAATTCACCTATCCTCTAGGTACCTGTAGTAAACTGTGAGCTCATCAAATAGACCTTCATACAATATATTATTCACCACAAATTGTTCACCAAGCTAACCAAGTTGCACACAAGCTCTTTTTGGTGACACTGGCAGGGAGAGCAAAGCAAAGCAGCATCTGGGTTCATAATAACATGCTATTACACAGTTATAACATCTCATTGAACTACTGTCGAACAAACTCAAACTGGTTATTAGAGCTATAGCTCTGTGGACAGTGTATTCTCCTCCAATTCAATGCAATGCACGGTACTGTCTTGGTTTTGCAGTGGCGCCTCTTTCCACTTATATTCCCTGCTCTAGATGGGAGTATGTGTCTGCAGTGTAGGGGTTCTGCAGTAGTACCTGGAATCGATTACACGCGGAACAACCGACACCCGCTCGGCGAACGAAGCGCCGCTCCACGCAGGAAAGGAAACTGCTGCATCCCCTGGGGTCAATCACAGAGAGGGGGAAACTGGCTGACTCGACAGATCCTCCAAAAACTAACGAGGAACCTCAAACTAATGTAACTGCCACCACTCCCTTTCCCAAAACCCCCAAATAAAACTGCATTTAGATTTCTGGAAAAGGGCATAAAGAGAGAGAGTCTGAGCTTGAAACATCAAAGTCTGAGTTAGTGCCTAAAACTCAAAAACCATGATTGAAGAGAGGGAGTGTTTATTCTGTGTGCTGAATGCGTTGCTTGACCAAAATGTATGCTGCTGGTAGACTGTGATAAGCTTCGCATTATCGAGTCAAAAAGGCATAGATATAGAAAATATCAAAGTCAATGCGGAAAACACCCTAGCCACATCCTGTTTAATGCAGTAAAAGTACATCTTTATGTTTTTTAATTAATCCACGTAGTGCTTCTGAATCAACAGTTGAGAACCCTATGTTAATGTATCTCTGTTCTGAAGTTCTGTGCTGTCAGTAGGGGATTTGCAGTATCACAGCACCTATAGAGTGAAGCAACCAGCTGCAGATTATGCGCTCTGACCAACGTGGAATAGACGTTGAATTGACGTCTGTGCCCAGCGGGAGCTAGCTAGTACAACACTAGCTAGCTAGCTAGCACAACACTAGCTAGCTAGCTAGTACACTAGCTAGCTAGTACACACTAGTACACAGCTAGTAATTATGTTCTAATTCTAAATGTAATTTCACCACGCGTGCTGTTCGTGGCAGTAGCGCACCATCCTCTCTGGCAACATTTGACATCCTGTCTCATCTCATATGTCTCACAGCGTCTGTGGCGTGAGAAGGTATCTGCTGGAGCCAGACCCTGTTGCCGATAGAGGAGAGTGGAGAAGAACTCCTTTCCGATCCTTCTTCTTCTCCTTCTTCGATTGTACTGTATGTGGATTTAGCCCAGTCTGTTTGTGCCATCATCAACTCCTTGTCATTCACTGTCATGCCTGGGTTTTTGTATTGCATACTATACACTGTAGGAGGTATATGGGGACATCCATAAGGATATTCATTAATACTGACATGAAAGGCCCTCAAAATGATTGGACAGCATCTCGGTAAACCTACAGAGAATTATCGGTAATAACAAAATCATTAAAGGGTAAGAAACATACATTTCTACAAATTTTTACATTTACATTTTAGCCGGCACAACTTACAGGAGCAATTGGGGTTAAGTGCCTTGCTCAAGGGCACATTGACAGATGTTCCACCTAGTCGGCTCAGGGATTCGAACCAGCAATTTTTAAGACTTACTGCCGCCCCAATGCTTTACCAATATAACAACACAGTGTGGTCAAAGACTTAATAACTTAGTTGTAGTCACAATATGGTTACCTATAAGTACAAACATAGTTATGTTTTTGGGTTATTACATATTTATTAACTAATTTCCGGATGTCTTCTAAACTACCCACAATGCACTATTTGTCAAAGCCATGGATTTGCTACTGAGTTCACATGCTAGCTCGGAAGCTAGCTCGGTTGCTAGCTCAAGCTGGCTAACATTACACGCCACCATGCTAGCTTCCGAGCTAGCATGTAATTACATTCCAGACCAAGTGTTGGCAGTTGTGAGCTCCAATCCACCAATCACAGGAAGTGTAATGTAAATAAGAAGCAGATGGTGCATGTGTGGCCACGCAGCAGGCTCTTCACAGAATTTGTGGCTGTGTTGTCTAGTGGTGCCTTCTTCCCGTGGGCTCAAAACAAAAGAGAAAATCATACCTGCTTCCTCTATTTTTGAATCAATTTGTCTGTTCTGCTTTTAGTTTTTTCAACTTTTCGGCATGTTCTCTGTGATGTAGGCTATGGGAGTTTTATAACTTTTTCTACCTTGGCTTAGTGCTAGCGTGCTAGCTGACGGACATCTGGAATCTATCCATTTGGGATTTCCCTGACTCTCCATCGACTGGTGAAGAGCCTGCCTCCCCCTGGCTTTGGTAGATAACTCAGCCTGCAGTCTTTTAGCATTTTACCATTGGATGGGCCCCAGCCATCAGTCTGTAAGTCTCTGCTCTCTCTTTGCTTTGATCTGTGTTTATGTTTTAGTTGTGTTGTGTTATTTGTGTTCTAGATGGTCTCCAGTAGTTGGGCTCTAGCTTGCTGAGCATAACCAGGGTGGTTGGCTAGGCTGGCTAGGCTAGGCTAACAGCTAGTTGGCTAAATAGCTAACGTTCGCTGGCTGGCTAGCTTGATGGCTAAGATAACTGCATGTAGTTAACATTCTTTGACAACTGGTTAGATTACAACTGGCATTATGTTTTTCCAAAACATTGGTTTACTTTAATGTAGCTGTAAGCTAGGTGTTGATAGCAACTGGCTGACTCATGTAGTTGCTAATGTAACGTTATCAGGCTGGTAGGGCAACTTTAGCAGGCTAGTTGGCTAACAACCTTGCAAGTTGATTTGTAACAATACATGAATAAAGTATTTTCTTGTAAATTGGCTGAAAAT
>NC_074696.1:25937647-26150147 GCF_029448725.1 Salvelinus fontinalis | reverse complement strand
GCCCCCTGTATATAGCCTCGTTATTGTTATGTAATTCTACTGTGTTACTAAATGTTTTCTTAACTATATTTCTTGAACTGCACTGTTGGTTAAGAGCTTGTAAGTAAGCATTACACGTGTTGTATTCGGTGCATGAAACATGTCAAATTTGATTTGATGGCACACTGTGGTATTTCACCTAATAGATTCCCATTTTTTGTGCATCTTTGTAATCTGAGGGAAATATGTGTCTCTAATATGGTCATACATTTGGCAGGAGGTTCGGAAGTGAAGCTCAGTTTCCACCTCATTTTGTTGGCACTGTACACATAGCCTGTCTTCTCTTGAGAGCCAAGTCTGCCTACAGCGGCCTGTACATAGTCAACGCTTTCCTTAATTATGACCGACCACCTCGATTTGGTCTTATGTTGCCATATGTGTTGCTGATGTTTAGGCCGAGGTATGTATAGTTTTTGGTGTGCTCTAGAGCAACGGTGTCTAGATGTCTCTCTCGATCTTTCTCTCTCTCGATCTTTCTCTCTCTCTCTCTCTCTCTCCAGTTTTGACCCAGTTAGTCTTACTTAGTCTCACTCACTCACTGCTACCCAACTTCACGACCACCACAGCCCATCTCACCGCTAACTGTAGCTGGAAGGACCAGTTGACAAGACTTTAAATAATGATAAAAGCAGGTGTATGTATATTTCAACAGCTGTGTGGCTAGCCACTAGAGCTTCATGGAACGGGGCACACTGAAGAAGGAGGCTGTAAACTATGGTGTGTCGGTCTCTGCTTTATCTCTCTGTTCACTGTTGGCTGTGGTGGTTGCTAGCTACACTACATGGCAGCCCACTGGGAGATAGCAGGGTAGCACTCTCATCTGAGCTCAGTTGAATGTAAATGAAGGCATGCAGATGCTGGCTGTTGATTCTAATTTGTCAGAACGTCTTCCCTGGGAGTCCGCAAAAGGTCAACATGCCGCCGTGCTGCAGGCGCTACACTGTTCCCATGCCTCCACTGGGAGGAGGAGATGGGGAAAAGTAATGTGGTTTAGGATTCCCCCATTCCCCAATTCCCACCCTGTGGTTCCTGTGATTGGGCTTGTATGTGTCAAGTTTCAACACCTTGGAGCTTCATCAAGCCTCTTCTCTCGGTTAACTTAATCACTTTATTCTTGCTAGTCCTTACATTGAGCTTTGGTAGCATGTTGCTCCTAATATGGGAACTATATAAGTATTACAGGTGTCACAAGGTCCATCGCTGGTAGATGAAATGATTAACTGATTAAATTCAGTAGCCTCATTATTCGCATTCGTAAATACTATATATCTTCTAAACTTTGTGCTTCTTTACCCTGCTAAACACACACACAATGTGTTCAAAATGTGACTGTGAGCTATATAGCAACCACAGTTCAACGGCCCACAGAGTGTTTTAACTGAACCTTACCTGCTATGCCTCTTCCACACTGATATAAATAAGAGTTTCCCAGTCCTATTTTTCCTTCTCTTCTTCTCTTTGATGAACCCTGGTAATAATGTGGGGTAGTCGGCCGCGTAAGAGGACTCCCCCTTTGTGAAATATTGAGCAGACTCAAAGTTGGGCCTGATGAATCTTTTAACCAGAAGAGTGCTCAGAGACGTTGCTGTATTATGCAGAGATGTGGAGAGAGCATTAGAGAGAGAGAGAGAGAGAGAGAGAGAGAGAGAGAGAGAGAGAGAGAGAGAGAGAGAGAGAGAGAGAGAGAGAGAGAGAGAGAGAGAGAGAGAGAGAGAGAGAGAGAGAGAGAAAGACAGAGAGAGAGAGAGAGAGAAAGACAGAGAGAGAGAGAGAGAGAAAGACAGAGAGAGAGAGAGAGAGAGAGAGAGAGAGAGGAGAGAGAGAGAGAGAGAGAGAGAGAGAGAGAACAGAGAGAGAGAGAGAGAGAAAGACAGAGAGAGAGAGAGAGAGAGAGAGAGAGAGAGAGAGAGAAAGACAGAGAGAGAGAGAGAGAGAGAGAGAGAGAGAGAGAGAGAGAGAGAGAGAGAGAGAGAGAGAGAGAGAGAGAGAGAGAGAGAGAGAGAAAGAAAGGACAGAGAGAGAGAGAGAGAGAAAGACAGAGAGAGAGAGAGAGAGTGAGAGAGAGAGAGGAAGAGAGAGAGGAGAGAGAGAGAGAGAGAGAGAGACAGAGGGAGGAAGAGAGAGAGAGAGACAGAGAGAGAGAGAGGAGAAAGACAGAGAGAGAGAGAGAGAGAGAGAGAGAGAGAAAGACAGAGAGAGAGAGAGGAGAGAGAGAGAGAGAGAGAAAGACGAGAGGAGAGAGAGAGAGGAGAGGAGAGAGAGAGAGAGAGAGAGAGAGGCAGAGAGAGAGAGAGAGAGAGAGAGAGAGAGAGAGAGAGAGACAGAGAGAGAGGGAGAGAGAGACAGAGAGAGAGGGAGAGAGCGACAGAGAGTGAGAGTGAGAGTGACAGAGAGATGCAGAGCACTCTAGAGCTTTTGGAGCGGCCCTGGCCCCTAGTACACAATGGAGTAAGTCTTAAGGCAGCAGCAAACATGGTGGCAGGGGAGAGAAATGCTGCCAACCATGATCATCTGTGGTGATTCTGGAGATTGAAGCATTTGGGGGGGTGTTCCAGTAAGTAAGGAGACATACTAGACAGTTAAATGGATTTGAAATCAATCAAATTACCTTAACATCCTCATATGTCCAACATTTCTTTACATTGAGACTGATTGGCTGGGGGTACGTAGCTATAGACTCATGAGCAGCTTAGATTAGTCTACTGTAGGATCTTAATTTGATCACTCTTGTGCTGCTGAGGAAATGCAAACTTGTAGTGTATTTGAGTTTTAAAAAGGCTTCTAAAGATTGTAATTTCCACTTAGAAATTTCAGACTTGATTTTCCCCAATGAAAAATGTATCAACCCCTACAAAAATGTCCGTTAATTATAATCCACATAATAATTCACATTTCCTGTTGCTGCAGGATTATTTACCTGCTGTAGCAAACTGGCTCAAATTAAGATCCTACATCTGTAGTGGAGGAAAGGCTCAGTCGGAGTTGTGTGTGTGTCTGGAGGTCAATGTGAATGCACTGATAGAGAACGCTCAATACGATTGATCTGGGTTGCCTTGGTGCCTTGACTGTTTCCCGCTTTGGGGTTTACTGTTGTAGACATACAATACACAACACAACCTGTACATGATAGTGTGTGTGTGTGTGTGTGTGTGTGTGTGTGTGTGTGTGTGTGTGTGTGTGTGTGTGTGTGTGTGTGTGTGTGTGTGTGTGTGTGTGTGTGTGTGTGTGTGTGTGTGTGTGTGTGTGTGAGAGAGAGAGAGAGAGAGAGAGAGAGAGAGAGAGAGAAGGAGAGAGAAAGAAAATAAGCGAGAGGGAAAGAGAGAGAGAACAACTGTACTGTTATATATTTGAAACAAGTCTACCTTTTTCCAATGGAATCAGAAGAACAGCGAAATTTCACTCCACTTTATAACAACAACACCATAGAAAATAAATGTTATACTCCTATTTACACTATATTACCAGCAGCAGTCACCTACACTACAGTGGTGCTTCCTTCACGTTAATTGCCGGGAAGCATCAACAGTGGGCCTCTGGTCATTTCAAAGCCTAACCCAGAGCAGGTAATTAACCTGCTGCCTGCTCTGCCAGGGGCCCCACACCACAGAGACAAAGCAGTAATTCACTGGTTCCCAGCACACATACATCATCCAGGCCTGAGTTTCCCTGGCTCAGTCGTCACCTTCAGCTCTGGTCCAGTCCTGCACAAGGGCACAGGGGCAGGTCAGCCACCAAGGGACACTGTTGCAGGCCAGAGGCTCTTCTGTGACATCCACACACACACACACACACTCACACACACACATACACACACACACACATACACACACACACACACACACACACACACACACACACACACACACACACACACACACACACACACACACACACACACACACACACACACACACACACACACACACACACACACACACACACACACACGTTCACACACAGACATATACATACACACACACATACACACACAGACATATACAGAAAACTATGCTCATATTATGTAATACATGCTCTCTCCCTGTAGGATCTCTTTCAGGTGATCTTAGATGGACAGGGAGAGTCATCGCCCATGTTGTGGTAAAGCAGCAAAAAACGTTGGTTATGACATGATATTACAGTTATAAGATTGTAGTTGCCCTTAATAACATATTTAACAGAGAACGCAGAGAGGGAGGAATAGATAGAAATAGAGAAAAAAGAACACAATATGGAGAAAGAAAGAGAATAGAGTGAGAGAGACAGTGAGACAACAAGACGGGGTGGGAGAAAGGGAGACAGTGTGACAACAAGACAGGATGAATGAGAGACAGGGAGAAAGAGAGATAGTGAGACAACAAGACAGGGTGAAAGAGAGACAGGGAGAAAGAGAGATAGTGAGACAACAAGACAGGGTGAAAGAGAGACAGGGAGAAAGAGAGACAGGGAGAAAGAGAGATAGTGAGACAACAAGACAGGGTGAAAGAGAGACAGGGAGAAAGAGAGACAGGGAGAAAGAGAGACATGAGACAACACAACAGGGAGAAAGAGAGACATGAGACAACACGACAGGGAGAAAGAAAGATATGAGACAACACGACATGGAGAAAGAGAGACATGAGACAACAAGACAAGGAGAAGAGAGACATGAGACAACAAGACAAGGAGAAGAGAGACATGAGCAAACAAGACAGGGAGAAAGAGAGACAATAAGACAACAAGACAGGGAGAAAGAGAGGCAATGAGACAACAAGACAGGGAGAAAGAGAGACATGAGACAACAAGACAGGGAGAAAGAGAGACAATGAGACAACAAGACAGGGAGAAAGAGAGACAATGAGACAACAAGACAGGGAGAAAGAGAGACAATGAGACAACAAGACAGGGAGAAAGAGAGACAATGAGCAAACAAGACAGGGAGAAAGAGAGACAATGAGACAACAAGACAGGGAGAAAGAGAGACAATGAGCAAACAAGACAGGGAGAAAGAGAGACAATGAGACAACAAGACAGGGAGAAAGAGAGACAATGAGACAACAAGACAGGGAGAATGAGAGACAATGAGACAACAAGACAGGGAGAAAGAGAAACAATGAGACGACAAGACAGGGAGAAAGAGAAACATGAGACAACAAGACGGGGAGAAAGGTAGACAATGAGACAACAAGACAGGGAGAAAGAGAGACATAAGACAACAAGATAGGGAGAAAGAGAAACATGAGACAACAAGACAGGGGGAAAGAGAAACATGAGACAACAAGACAGGGAGAAAGAGAGACAGACATGAGACAACAAGAGAGGGAGAAAGAGAGACAATGAGACAACAAGACAGGGAGAAAGAGAGACAATGAGACAATGAGACAGGGAGAAAGAAAGACAATGAGACAACAAGACAGGGAGAGAGAGAAACATGAGACAACAAGACAGGGAGAAAGAGAGACAACAAGACAGGGAGAAAGAGAAACATGAGACAACAAGACAGGGAGAAAGAGAGACAATGAGACAACAAGACAGGGAGAAAGAGAGACAATGAGACAACAAGACAGGGAGAATGAGAGACAATGAGACAACAAGACAGGGAGAAAGAGAAACAATGAGACGACAAGACAGGGAGAAAGAGAAACATGAGACAACAAGACAGGGAGAAAGAGAGACAGACATGAGACAACAAGAGAGGGAGAAAGAGAGACAATGAGACAACAAGACAGGGAGAAAGAGAGACAATGAGACAATGAGACAGGGAGAAAGAAAGACAATGAGACAACAAGACAGGGAGAGAGAGAAACATGAGACAACAAGACAGGGAGAAAGAGAGACAACAAGACAGGGAGAAAGAGAGACAATGAGACAGGGAGAAAGAGAGACATGAGACAACAAGACAGGGAGAAAGGAAAGAGAAACATGAGACAACAATACAGGGAGAATGGAAAGAGAAACATGAGACAACAAGACAGGGAGAATGGAAAAAGAAACATGAGACAACAAGACAGGGAGAATGGAAAGAGAAACATGAGACAACAAGACAGGGAGAATGGAAAGAGAAACAAGAGACAACAAGACAGGGAGAATGGAAAGAGAAACATGAGACAACAAGACAGGGAGAATGGAAAGAGAAACATGACACAACAAGACAGGGAGAATGGAAAGAGAAACATGAGACAACTAGACAGGGAGAAAGAGAAACATGAGACAACAAGACAGGGAGAATGGAAAGAGAAACATGAGACAACAAGACAGGGAGAATGGAAAGAGAAACATGAGACAACAAGACAGGGAGAATGGAAAGAGAAACATGAGACAACAAGACAGGGAGAATGGAAAGAGAAACAAGAGACAACAAGACAGGGAAAATGGAAAGAGAAACATGAGACAACAAGACAGGGGGAATGGAAAGAGAAACATGAGACAACAAGACAGGGAGAATGGAAAGAGAAACATGAGACAAGACAGGGAGAATGGAAAGAGAAACATGAGACAACAAGACAGGGAGAATGGAAAGAGAAACATGAGACAACAAGACAGGGAGAATGGAAAGAGAAACATGAGACAACAAGACAGGGAGAAAGAGAAACATGAGACAACAAGACAGGGAGAATGGAAAGAGAAACATGAGACAACAAGACAGGGAGAATTGAAAGAGAAACAATAGACAACAAGACAGGGAGAATGGAAAGAGAAACATGAGGCAACAAGACAGGGAGAATGGAAAGAGAAACATGAGACAACAAGACAGGGAGAAAGAGAAACATGAGACAACAAGACAGGGAGAAAGAGAAACATGAGACAACAAGACAGGGAGAATGGAAAGAGAAACATGAGACAACAAGACAGTTGGAATGGAAAGAGAAACATGAGACAACAAGACAGGGAGAATGGAAAGAGAAACATGAGACAACAAGACAGGGAGAAAGAGAAACATGAGACAACAAGACAGGGAGAAAGAGAAACATGAGAGAACAAGACAGGGAGAAAGAGAAAAACATGAGACAACAAGACAGGGAGAATGGAAAGAGAAACATGACACAACAAGACAGGGAGAATGGAAAGAGAAACATGAGACAACAAGACAGGGAGAATGGAAAGAGAAACATGAGACAACAAGACAGGGAGAATGGAAAAAGAAACATGACACAACAAGACAGGGAGAAAGAGAAACATGAGACAACAAGACAGGGAGAATGGAAAAAGAAACATGACACAACAAGACAGGGAGAAAGAGAAACATGAGACAACAAGACAGGGAGAATGGAAAGAGAAACATGAGACAACAAGACAGGGAGAATGGAAAGAGAAACATGAGACAACAAGACAGGGAGAATGGAAAGAGAAACATGAGACAACAAGACAGGGAGAATGGAAAGAGAAACATGAGACAACAAGACAGGGGGAATGGAAAGAGAAACATGAGACAACAAGACAGGGAGAATGGAAAGAGAAACATGAGACAACAAGACAGGGAGAATGGAAAGAGAAACATGAGACAACAAGACAGGGAGAAAGAGAAACATGAGACAACAAGACAGGGAGAATGGAAAGAGAAACATGACACAACAAGACAGGGAGAATGGAAAGAGAAACATGACACAACAAGACAGGGAGAATGGAAAGAGAAACATGAGACAACAAGACAGGGAGAAAGAGAAACATGAGACAACAAGACAGGGAGAAAGAGAAACATGAGACAACAAGACAGGGAGAATGGAAAGAGAAACATGAGACAACAAGACAGGGAGAATGGAAAGAGAAACATGAGACAACAAGACAGGGAGAATGGAAAGAGAAACATGAGACAACAAGACAGGGGGAATGGAAAGAGAAACATGAGACAACAAGACAGGGAGAATGGAAAGAGAAACATGAGACAACAAGACAGGGAGAATGGAAAGAGAAACATGAGACAACAAGACAGGGAGAATGGAAAGAGAAACATGAGACAACAAGACAGGGAGAAAGAGAAACATGAGACAACAAGACAGGGAGAAAGAGAAACATGAGACAACAAGACAGGGAGAAAGAGAAACATGAGACAACAAGACAGGGAGAATGGAAAGAGAAACATGACACAACAAGACAGGGAGAATGGAAAGAGAAACATGAGACAACAAGACAGGGAGAATGGAAAGAGAAACATGAGACAACAAGACAGGGAGAATGGAAAAAGAAACATGACACAACAAGACAGGGAGAAAGAGAAACATGAGACAACAAGACAGGGAGAATGGAAAAAGAAACATGACACAACAAGACAGGGAGAAAGAGAAACATGAGACAACAAGACAGGGAGAATGGAAAGAGAAACATGAGACAACAAGACAGGGAGAATGGAAAGAGAAACATGAGACAACAAGACAGGGAGAATGGAAAGAGAAACATGAGACAACAAGACAGGGAGAATGGAAAGAGAAACATGAGACAACAAGACAGGGGGAATGGAAAGAGAAACATGAGACAACAAGACAGGGAGAATGGAAAGAGAAACATGAGACAACAAGACAGGGAGAATGGAAAGAGAAACATGAGACAACAAGACAGGGAGAAAGAGAAACATGAGACAACAAGACAGGGAGAATGGAAAGAGAAACATGACACAACAAGACAGGGAGAATGGAAAGAGAAACATGACACAACAAGACAGGGAGAATGGAAAGAGAAACATGAGACAACAAGACAGGGAGAAAGAGAAACATGAGACAACAAGACAGGGAGAAAGAGAAACATGAGACAACAAGACAGGGAGAATGGAAAGAGAAACATGAGACAACAAGACAGGGAGAATGGAAAGAGAAACATGAGACAACAAGACAGGGAGAATGGAAAGAGAAACATGAGACAACAAGATAGGGGGAATGGAAAGAGAAACATGAGACAACAAGACAGGGAGAATGGAAAGAGAAACATGAGACAACAAGACAGGGAGAATGGAAAGAGAAACATGACACAACAAGACAGGGAGAAAGAGAAACATGAGACAACAAGACAGGGAGAATGGAAAGAGAAACATGACACAACAAGACAGGGAGAATGGAAAGAGAAACATGACACAACAAGACAGGGAGAATGGAAAGAGAAACATGAGACAACAAGACAGGGAGAAAGAGAAACATGAGACAACAAGACAGGGAGAAAGAGAAACATGAGACAACAAGACAGGGAGAATGGAAAGAGAAACATGAGACAACAAGACAGGGAGAATGGAAAGAGAAACATGAGACAACAAGACAGGGAGAATGGAAAGAGAAACATGAGACAACAAGACAGGGAGAAAGAGAAACATGAGACAACAAGACAGGGAGAATGGAAAGAGAAACATGAGACAACAAGACAGTTGGAATGGAAAGAGAAACATGAGACAACAAGACAGGGAGAATGGAAAGAGAAACATGAGACAACAAGACAGGGAGAAAGAGAAACATGAGACAACAAGACAGGGAGAAAGAGAAACATGAGACAACAATACAGGGAGAAAGAGAAACATGAGACAACAAGACAGGGAGAATGGAAAGAGAAACATGACACAACAAGACAGGGAGAATGGAAAGAGAAACATGAGACAACAAGACAGGGAGAATGGAAAGAGAAACATGAGACAACAAGACAGGGAGAATGGAAAAAGAAACATGACACAACAAGACAGGGAGAAAGAGAAACATGAGACAACAAGACAGGGAGAATGGAAAAAGAAACATGACACAACAAGACAGGGAGAAAGAGAAACATGAGACAACAAGACAGGGAGAATGGAAAGAGAAACATGAGACAACAAGACAGGGAGAATGGAAAGAGAAACATGAGACAACAAGACAGGGAGAATGGAAAGAGAAACATGAGACAACAAGACAGGGAGAATGGAAAGAGAAACATGAGACAACAAGACAGGGGGAATGGAAAGAGAAACATGAGACAACAAGACAGGGAGAATGGAAAGAGAAACATGAGACAACAAGACAGGGAGAATGGAAAGAGAAACATGAGACAACAAGACAGGGAGAAAGAGAAACATGAGACAACAAGACAGGGAGAATGGAAAGAGAAACATGACACAACAAGACAGGGAGAATGGAAAGAGAAACATGACACAACAAGACAGGGAGAATGGAAAGAGAAACATGAGACAACAAGACAGGGAGAAAGAGAAACATGAGACAACAAGACAGGGAGAAAGAGAAACATGAGACAACAAGACAGGGAGAATGGAAAGAGAAACATGAGACAACAAGACAGGGGGAATGGAAAGAGAAACATGAGACAACAAGACAGGGAGAATGGAAAGAGAAACATGAGACAACAAGACAGGGAGAAAGAGAAACATGAGACAACAAGACAGGGAGAAAGAGAAACATGAGACAACAAGACAGGGAGAATGGAAAGAGAAACATGAGACAACAAGACAGGGAGAATGGAAAGAGAAACATGAGACAACAAGACAGGGAGAATGGAAAGAGAAACATGAGACAACAAGACAGGGAGAATGGAAAGAGAAACAAGAGACAACAAGACAGGGAGAATGGAAAGAGAAACATGAGACAACAAGACAGGGGGAATGGAAAGAGAAACATGAGACAACAAGACAGGGAGAATGGAAAGAGAAACATGAGACAAGACAGGGAGAATGGAAAGAGAAACATGAGACAACAAGACAGGGAGAATGGAAAGAGAAACATGAGACAACAAGACAGGGAGAATGGAAAGAGAAACATGAGACAACAAGACAGGGAGAAAGAGAAACATGAGACAACAAGACAGGGAGAATGGAAAGAGAAACATGAGACAACAAGACAGGGAGAATTGAAAGAGAAACAATAGACAACAAGACAGGGAGAATGGAAAGAGAAACATGAGGCAACAAGACAGGGAGAATGGAAAGAGAAACATGAGACAACAAGACAGGGAGAAAGAGAAACATGAGACAACAAGACAGGGAGAAAGAGAAACATGAGACAACAAGACAGGGAGAATGGAAAGAGAAACATGAGACAACAAGACAGTTGGAATGGAAAGAGAAACATGAGACAACAAGACAGGGAGAATGGAAAGAGAAACATGAGACAACAAGACAGGGAGAAAGAGAAACATGAGACAACAAGACAGGGAGAAAGAGAAACATGAGACAACAAGACAGGGAGAAAGAGAAAAACATGAGACAACAAGACAGGGAGAATGGAAAGAGAAACATGACACAACAAGACAGGGAGAATGGAAAGAGAAACATGAGACAACAAGACAGGGAGAATGGAAAGAGAAACATGAGACAACAAGACAGGGAGAATGGAAAAAGAAACATGACACAACAAGACAGGGAGAAAGAGAAACATGAGACAACAAGACAGGGAGAATGGAAAAAGAAACATGACACAACAAGACAGGGAGAAAGAGAAACATGAGACAACAAGACAGGGAGAATGGAAAGAGAAACATGAGACAACAAGACAGGGAGAATGGAAAGAGAAACATGAGACAACAAGACAGGGAGAATGGAAAGAGAAACATGAGACAACAAGACAGGGAGAATGGAAAGAGAAACATGAGACAACAAGACAGGGGGAATGGAAAGAGAAACATGAGACAACAAGACAGGGAGAATGGAAAGAGAAACATGAGACAACAAGACAGGGAGAATGGAAAGAGAAACATGAGACAACAAGACAGGGAGAAAGAGAAACATGAGACAACAAGACAGGGAGAATGGAAAGAGAAACATGACACAACAAGACAGGGAGAATGGAAAGAGAAACATGACACAACAAGACAGGGAGAATGGAAAGAGAAACATGAGACAACAAGACAGGGAGAAAGAGAAACATGAGACAACAAGACAGGGAGAAAGAGAAACATGAGACAACAAGACAGGGAGAATGGAAAGAGAAACATGAGACAACAAGACAGGGAGAATGGAAAGAGAAACATGAGACAACAAGACAGGGAGAATGGAAAGAGAAACATGAGACAACAAGACAGGGGGAATGGAAAGAGAAACATGAGACAACAAGACAGGGAGAATGGAAAGAGAAACATGAGACAACAAGACAGGGAGAATGGAAAGAGAAACATGAGACAACAAGACAGGGAGAATGGAAAGAGAAACATGAGACAACAAGACAGGGAGAATGGAAAGAGAAACATGAGACAACAAGACAGGGAGAATAGAAAGAGAAACATGAGACAACAAGACAGGGAGAATGGAAAGAGAAACATGACACAACAAGACAGGGAGAATGGAAAGAGAAACATGACACAACAAGACAGGGAGAATGGAAAGAGAAACATGAGACAACAAGACAGGGAGAAAGAGAAACATGAGACAACAAGACAGGGAGAATGGAAAGAGAAACATGACACAACAAGACAGGGAGAATGGAAAGAGAAACATGACACAACAAGACAGGGAGAATGGAAAGAGAAACATGAGACAACAAGACAGGGAGAAAGAGAAACATGAGACAACAAGACAGGGAGAAAGAGAAACATGAGACAACAAGACAGGGAGAATGGAAAGAGAAACATGACACAACAAGACAGGGAGAAAGAGAAACATGAGACAACAAGACAGGGAGAATGGAAAGAGAAACATGACACAACAAGACAGGGAGAATGGAAAGAGAAACATGAGACAACAAGACAGGGAGAATGGAAAGAGAAACATGAGACAACAAGACAGGGAGAATGGAAAGAGAAACATGACACAACAAGACAGGGAGAATGGAAAGAGAAACATGAGACAACAAGACAGGGAGAATGGAAAGAGAAACATGAGACAACAAGACAGGGAGAATGGAAAGAGAAACATGAGACAACAAGACAGGGAGAATGGAAAGAGAAACATGACACAACAAGACAGGGAGAATGGAAAGAGAAACATGACACAACAAGACAGGGAGAATGGAAAGAGAAACATGACACAACAAGACAGGGAGAAAGAGAAACATGAGACAACAAGACAGGGAGAAAGAGAAACATGAGACAACAAGACAGGGAGAATGGAACGAGAAACATGACACAACAAGACAGGGAGAAAGAGAAACATGAGACAACAAGACAGGGAGAATGGAAAGAGAAACATGACACAACAAGACAGTTGGAATGGAAAGAGAAACATGAGACAACAAGACAGGGAGAATGGAAAGAGAAACATGAGACAACAAGACAGGGAGAATGGAAAGAGAAACATGACACAACAAGACAGGGAGAAAGAGAAACATGAGACAACAAGACAGGGAGAATGGAAAGAGAAACATGAGACAACAAGACAGGGAGAATGGAAAGAGAAACATGAGACAACAAGACAGGGAGAATGGAAAGAGAAACATGAGACAACAAGACAGGGAGAATGGAAAGAGAAACATGAGACAACAAGACAGGGAGAAAGAGTGACAATGAGACAACGAGCTAGGGAGAAAGAGAGACATGAGACAACAAGACAGGGAGAAAGAGAAACAATGAGACAACGAGCTAGGGAGAAAGAGAGACATGAGACAACAAGACAGGGAGAAAGAGAGACAATGAGACAACGAGACAGGGAGAAAGAGAGACATGAGACAACAAGACAGGGAGAAAGAGAGACATGAGACAACGAGACAGGGAGAAAGAGAGACATGAGACAACAAGACAGGGAGAAATAGAGACAATGAGACCTGGAAAAAGGGAAAGAGAAACATTGAGAACAGGAAAGGGAAGAAAATAGAAACAGCAAGGAAGGGAAAGAGAGAGAAATGGACAAAGGGAGATCAGGTAATGGTATGACTTGACTATTGATCCTGAGGAAACTCATCTACTTTCTCTTATAGGAGAAGCTTTAGTGTACGGTGTACATTTTAGGACCCTCAGCCTCAAGCCTCACGTCATGACGATTGACTCAAGGAGGGGTGAGGCGTGAGGATGAGGGTGTCCTAAAATGTGCACCATACTAATGACTTTGTCATCATGTTTCCCTCTCTCTGTGTGTGCGTCCCAAATGGCACACTCTTCCCTATATAGTGCACTACTTTTGAGCAGGATCCATAGAGATCTGGTCAAAATTAGTGCACTATGTAAGAAATAGAGTGCCATCTGGGACAGAGCCGCTCTGTGGGTGGCTGTGTTTAGTTTGGTCCAGTGGCCACTGACGCAGGCTAAACGCCATACACACTCCAGGCAGGGCAACAAAGGGCTTTCATCCGGATGGCTTTTTGAGGACAAACATAAACAAGCGGCAGATGCACACTCACTCGCCCGTTCACTCAAAGACACACGCACAGATGCATACAGTGAACACACACACAGTACAGCGACCACAAACAGACATATGCATGAATGCACAAAAACGCACAGCCACGGTAATTGTGACATGCCAAAGTCTGTGAAAATCGCTGTGGAAATCCATCAAGACTAATGTTTTTTTATTTAAACTCCAAAGATATGTTGACAGCATCATCCACATTCATCTGGGACAGCTCTGTACGGACCTAGAAGGTAAAATGAATGTAAGCTCGGTAAACTGGCAGTTTCAAGGTAAAACTAATGTAAGCTCTGTAAACTGGCAGTGCCAAGGTAAAACTACTGTAAGCTCTGTAAACTGGCAGTGCCAAGGAAAAACTACTGTAAACTCTGTAAACTGGCAGTGCCAAGGTAAAACTACTGTAAGCTCTGTAAACTGGCAGTACCCTTGCATCCATCCCTCCCTCCCCCCTTCATCTTTGTTAATGTGCTCTTGGTAAACTGGATCAATGATCAGCATCACAATCTGCAGTGAGTGTTGGGCAGGCTGCCCAAACAATGAATAGTCTTTGTAATGGGTCTGCCTGCAACTTAGAAAAAATAAACACGAGAGAGAAATTCTTTGATTAAACACTGATTGGCTTTTTGGGGTCTTCAAAGCACAGAGTAAAATTCATTCAAGTAAAAAAAAATATTCATCACAGAAATAGCAGAGGTATTTTTTCATACAGTATACAAAATGTACCTGTTAGCAGTGTTTGATGGGAAAGTAAGTGTTCAGGGGCAAATCACACAAATACAAGCAGACAAGCACTCAGTTGTTACACCACCCCCGCACACACACACACACACACACACACACACACACACACACACACACACACACACACACACACACACACACACACACACACACACACACACACACACACACACACACACACACACACACACACAAAACACACACAAAGCACACAAGTTCTGAAATAATTATTAACTTAAGTTCCAAAACATTGGGTCGTGCTTTAAAAGCTCCAGCTCATGCAACATTTATGTCTTTGCCAACAGGGTGAGTTCCCTGCCTGTTTGAATGCACTGGTCTACTTCACCCTGCCCTTTCCTCAGCTCCTGTTCACCTGTTCTCCTGCTCTCCTGTTCACCTGTTCTCTGGTTCACCTGTTCACCTGTTCACCTGTTCTCCTGTTCTCCTGTTCACCTGTTCTCCTGTTCACCTGTTCTCCTGTTCACCTGTTCTCCTGCTCTCCTGTTCACCTGTTCTCCTGCTCTCCTGTTCACCTGTTCTCCTGTTCACCTGTTCTCCTGTTCACATGTTCTCCTGTTCACCTGTTCTCCTGCTCTCCTGTTCACCTGTTCTCCTGTTCTCCTGTTCACCTGTTCACCTGTTCTCCTGTTCACCTGTTCACCTGTTCTCCTGTTCTCCTGTTCACCTGTTCTCCTGTTCACCTGTTCTCCTGTTCACCTGTTCTCCTGTTCACCTGTTCTCCTGTTCTCCTGTTCACCTGTTCTCCTGTTCACCTGTTCTCCTGTTCTCCTGTTCACCTGTTCTCCTGTTCTCCTGTTCACCTGTTCTCCTGTTCTCCTGTTCACCTGTTCTCCTGTTATCCTGTTCTCCTGTTCACCTGTTCTCCTGTTCTCCTGTTCTCCTGTTCACCTGTTCTCCTGTTCACCTGTTCTCCTGTTCACCTGTTCTCCTGTTCTCCTGTTCACCTGTTCTCCTGTTCTCCTGTTCACCTGTTCTCCTGTTCACCTGTTCTCCTGTTCTCCTGTTCACCTGTTCTCCTGTTCTCCTGTTCACCTGTTCTCCTGTTCACCTGTTCACCTGTTCTCCTGTTCTCCTGTTCACCTGTTCACCTGTTCTCCTGTTCTTGTCACGACTTCAACCGAGGCAGGCTCTCCTTCTCGTTCGGGTGGCGCTCGGCGGTCGTCGTCACCGGCCTACTAGCTGCCACTGACTCTTTTTCCTCCCCTTCCTTATGTGTTTATTTGTATCACCTGTGTTGAGGTAAATTGGTAATTAGTGTGGCTTTATTAATCAGCCAGCCCGTACGCTTCTTTGTGCGGGATTGTTCGTTTGTAGCTTTGGAGTTCGGGAGTGGTTTATTGTATTGTGGACTGGGTTTGTCTCCCGTGTTTTTGGACAGTTGTTTATGACACCCAGTAAGTCCGTGTTGGACATTTTGTTTGCCGGTTGGGCAATAAACAATCACCGTATTGAAGCTCTGCTGTTCCTGCGTCTGATTTCACACCCCCCGACACCCAGGTCGTTACAGTTCTCCCGTTCACCTGTTCTCCTGTTCACCCGTTCTCCTGTTCACCTGTTCTCCTGTTCACCTGTTCCCCAACTCAACTCAAAACATCCAAAAACAGCCCTGAGATACACAAGCTGAATTCCACATGTGACATGTCCCACATTCAAATATTATATTTGGGAAAGATCCACTTGTTCCCTCTATCATTTGTGTGTGTGTGTGTGTGTCAAGTTGATTATATATGTGGAGTGTTCTGTGGATTACAGTTAAATTATCTCTCCCCCAACCTTGATCTGTTGAATATGCTAAGAAATACTCGATCAAAAGGTTTGGTTTTTATCCCTTTACCAAGGAGAGTTGTGTGTGTGTAAGGTTTGGTTTTATCCCTTTACCAAGGAGAGTTGTGTGTGTGTAAGGTTTGGTTTTATCCCTTTACCAAGGAGAGTTGTGTGTGTAAGGTTTGGTTTATCCCTTTACCAAGGAGAGTTGTGTGTGTGTAAGGTTTGGTATTATCCTTTTACCAAGGAGAGTTGTGTGTTTGTAAGGTTTGGTATTATCCTTTTACCAAGGAGAGTTGTGTGTTTGTAAGGTTTGGTTTTATCCCTTTACCAAGGAGAGTTGTGTGTGTAAGGTTTGGTTTATCCCTTTACCAAGGAGAGTTGTGTGTTTGTAAGGTTTGGTTTATCCCTTTACCAAGGAGAGTTGTGTGTTTGTAAGGTTTGGTTTTATCCCTTTACCAAGGAGAGTTGTGTGTGTGTAAGGTTTGGTTTTATCCCTTTACCAAGGAGAGTTGTGTGTTTGTAAGGTTTGGTTTTATCCCTTTACCAAGGAGAGTTGTGTGTGTGTAAGGTTTGGTTTTATCCCTTTACCAAGGAGAGTTGTGTGTGTAAGGTTTGGTTTTATCCCTTTACCAAGGAGAGTTGTGTGTGTAAGGTTTGGTTTATCCCTTTACCAAGGAGAGTTGTGTGTTTGTAAGGTTTGGTTTTATCCCTTTACCAAGGAGAGTTGTGTGTTTGTAAGGTTTGGTTTTATCCCTTTACCAAGGAGAGTTGTGTGTGTAAGGTTTGGTTTATCCCTTTACCAAGGAGAGTTGTGTGTTTGTAAGGTTTGGTTTATCCCTTTACCAAGGAGAGTTGTGTGTTTGTAAGGTTTGGTTTTATCCCTTTACCAAGGAGAGTTGTGTGTGTGTAAGGTTTGGTTTTATCCCTTTACCAAGGAGAGTTGTGTGTGTGTAAGGTTTGGTTTTATCCCTTTACCAAGGAGAGTTGTGTGTGTAAGGTTTGGTTTTATCCCTTTACCAAGGAGAGTTGTGTGTTTGTAAGGTTTGGTTTTATCCCTTTACCAAGGAGAGTTGTGTGTTTGTAAGGTTTGGTTTTATCCCTTTACCAAGGAGAGTTGTGTGTTTGTAAGGTTTGGTTTTATCCCTTTACCAAGGAGAGTTGTGTGTGTAAGGTTTGGTTTTATCCCTTTACCAAGGAGAGTTGTGTGTGTGTAAGGTTTGGTTTTATCCCTTTACCAAGGAGAGTTGTGTGTGTAAGGTTTGGTTTTATCCCTTTACCAAGGAGAGTTGTGTGTTTGTAAGGTTTGGTTTTATCCCTTTACCAAGGAGAGTTGTGTGTTTGTAAGGTTTGGTTTTATCCCTTTACCAAGGAGAGTTGTGTTTGTAAGGTTTGGTTTTATCCCTTTACCAAGGAGAGTTGTGTGTTTGTAAGGTTTGGTTTTATCCCTTTACCAAGGAGAGTTGTGTGTTTGTAAGGTTTGGTTTTATTCCTTTACCAAGGAGAGTTGTGTGTTTGTAAGGTTTGGTTTTATCCCTTTACCAAGGAGAGTTGTGTTTGTAAGGTTTGGTTTTATCCCTTTACCAAGGAGAGTTGTGTGTGTAAGGTTTGGTTTATCCCTTTACCAAGGAGAGTTGTGTGTTTGTAAGGTTTGGTTTATCCCTTTACCAAGGAGAGTTGTGTGTTTGTAAGGTTTGGTTTTATTCCTTTACCAAGGAGAGTTGTGTGTTTGTAAGGTTTGGTTTATCCCTTTACCAAGGAGAGTTGTGTGTGTAAGGTTTGGTTTTATCCCTTTACCAAGGAGAGTTGTGTTTGTAAGGTTTGGTTTTATCCCTTTACCAAGGAGAGTTGTGTGTGTGTAAGGTTTGGTTTTATCCCTTTACCAAGGAGAGTTGTGTGTGTAAGGTTTGGTTTTATCCCTTTACCAAGGAGAGTTGTGTGTGTGTAAGGTTTGGTTTTATCCCTTTACCAAGGAGAGTTGTGTGTGTAAGGTTTGGTTTATCCCTTTACCAAGGAGAGTTGTGTGTGTAAGGTTTGGTTTTATCCCTTTACCAAGGAGAGTGTTGTAACATGCCTTTGTCACATAACCACTGTTTCTTTCTTTTTTTTTTTACGTATTGCTTCAATAATTCTTAGTTACATAAACACATTCATTTAGCTGTAGGAACGTCCCGGAAGTCAAATAGATTTATGGAACAGCCAATTAATAAAATTTCAGGGAAAAACATGTGTACAATTATCATGCTGTTTCACTGTGTCTTTAAATGGACAAATGAGTCAGAATCCTTCACTGTTGGGCTCCCTGCAACAGGGCATATTACTAGTTGTATTACTTGTCGTTTTGCCCTCATTCCACTGCTCTGTGTGGAGGCAAGGCTCTATAGATCATTTGTTATTATTAGTGAACACACAATTGTATTTCTGTAGTCTTTCCATGACACACCATCACCAAATTGTTTTGTAGTCTTTCCACCAACACCATATTGCCTGAGGGCCTACTGCTGCAATAAAGACAAATTAGAAATATATTGCAAAAACTGTTTCCATCCATAACTGTAGACTTTTTTTCTTGTTGTTTTGAGACCTGCAACAATCTGTATGCTTTGTGTGTGTGTATGTGTGTGTGTGTGTGTGTGTGTGTGTGTGTGTGTGTGTGTGTGTGTGTGTGTGTGTGTGTGTGTGTGTGTGTGTGTGTGTGTGTGTGTGTGTGAGAGCGTGCATGCGTGTGTGTGAATGTGTGAGCATGCATGAGTGTGTGTGTGTGCGAGCGTGTATGTATGCGTGTGTGAGCATGCATGTGCGTTTGTGTGTGTGAGCGTGCATGTGTGTGTGTGAGCGTGCGTGCGTGTGAGTGTGCATGAGTGTGTGTGAGCATGCATGCATGTGTGTGTGTGCGAGCGTGCATGTGTGCGTGTGTGAGAATGCATGTGTGTTTGTGTGTGTGAGCGTGCATGTGTGTGCGAGCGTGCGTGCGTGTGAGCGTGCATGAGTGTGTGTGAGCGTGCATGCGTGTGTGTGTGTGTATGTGTGTGTGTGATCGTGCATGCATGTGTGTGTGTGCGAGCGTGCATGTGTGTGTGTGTGTGTGTGTGTGTGTATGTGTGTGTGTGTGTGTGTGTGTGTGTGTGCGAGTGTGCAAGTGTGTGTGTGTGCGAGCGTGGATGCGTGTGTGGTACAGATTGAATTTACACACTCACCAAGGTGCTCCCAACCCTCTTATTGTCTCCTCCTAACCGTCCCTAGAGTTTACTCTGTTTACTGTTTCTTAACAATCAATCAATCAATCAATTTTATTTGATATAGCCCTTCGTACATCAGATAATATCTCGAAGTGCTGTACAGAAACCCAGCCTAAATCCCAAACAGCTAGAATGCAGGTGTAGAAGCACGGTGGCTAGGAAAAACTCCCTAGAAAGGCCAAAACCTAGGAAGAAACCTAGAGAGGAACCAGGCTATGAGGGGTGGCCAGTCCTCTTCTGGCTGTGCCGGGTGGAGATTATAACAGAACTATGCCAAGATGTTCAAAATTGTTCATAAGTGACAAGCATGGTCAAATAATAATCATGAATAATTTTTAGTTGGCTTTTCATAGCTGATCATTAAGAGTTGAAAAACAACAGGTCTGGGACAGGTGGCGGTTCCATAACCGCAGGCAGAACAGCTGAAACTGGAATAGCAGCAAGGCCAGGCGGACTGGGGACAGCAAGGAGTCACCACGGGCGGCAGTCCCGACGCATGGTCCAGGGCCCAGGTCCTCCGAGAGAAAGAAAGAGAGAAGGAGAAAATTAGAGAGAGCCAAGATTTTCAAAATGTTCATAAATGACAAGCATGGTCAAATAATAATCAGGAATAAATCTCAGTTGGCTTTTCATAGCCGATCATTAAGAGTTGAAAACAGCAGGTCTGGGACAAGTAGGGGTTCCATAACCGCAGGCAGAAGAGTTGAAACTGGAATAGCAGCAAGGCCAGGCGGACTGGGGGCAGCAAGGAGTCACCACGGCCGGTAGTCCCGACGTATGGTCCTAGGGCTCAGGTCCTCCGAGAGAAAGAGAGAAGGAGAAAATTAGAGAGAGCCAAGATTTTCAAAATGTTCATAAATGACAAGCATGGTCAAATAATAATCAGGAATAAATCTCAGTTGGCTTTTCATAGCCGATCATTAAGAGTTGAAAACAGCAGGTCTGGGACAGGTAGGGGTTTCGTAACCGCAGGCAGAAACAGTTGAAACTGGAATAGCAGCAAGGCCGGGCGGACTGGGGACAGCAAGGTGTCAGCATGCCCGGTAGTCCTGACGTATGGTCCTAGGGCTCAGGTTCTCAGAGAGAAAGAGAGAACGAGAGAATTAGAGAGAGCATACTTAAATTCACACAGGACACTGGATAAGACAGGAGAAGTATTCCAGGTATAACCAACTGACCCTAGCCCCCCGACACATAAACTACTGCAGCATAAATACTGGAGGCTGAGACAGGAGCGGTCAGGAGACACTGTGGCCCCAACCCAGTGTCCTACAACCACACACACACACACACACACACACACACACACACACACACACACACACACACACACACACACACACACACACACACACACACACACACACACACACACACACACACAAGTTAATGCACAGGTGGGACGGTGACAGTCTGTGTCAGATAGAAAGGGAGCCCAAAGGCAGAGGTCAACTATTAGTATGGCTACTTCACCTCAGCCAACCCACATCCCTGCCCAGCCAATGAGGTGAGCACTTCCTATGAGGAAAGTCACTACGCAACCAATCAGGGGACTACATTCCCCATACCCCTTATCAGCCAATGGGAGTGTGATCTGGAGCCCAGGGTTCCTCCATTGTCATTGACTATGTGTAGGACACTAGAGGACATGGGGAAGGACTGAGAACTTGCACTCGTCTGGGGACGGGGATAAAAATACTGTGCTGACAAGCCAATTAATCAGGTTTCAGACCACTGCAGCAGAGCTGAGCATCCTCCAAAGGGCATCAAGGATCTGTCTCTTTAAGGCAAAAACCTCTCAGTGTTACTGTGAGGGAATGGGTGGACGCGGGTCCCGACTTTGGCTACATCACAAATTGGCAACTTGTTCCTTATATAGTCCATTAGTTTTGACCAGACCCCTATGTGCCCTGGTCAAAAATAGTGCACTACGTTGGGCATAGGGTTCTATTTGGGTATTATTTTACCAGCTACTGTACTGTCTTCACTCGTCTGGAATGCAAACTGATATGCGATATTCGTTGGGTATCACCTTTGTGAAAGACTGATAACGTGAAGGGAATGAATGGTGAAAGGGAGCATGTTAGTTTAAATTGCAAGATACAGAATCTTTACCACGTAACCCTATAGGGTAAAGCAGCTGGAGTCTTGAAATTAATTTTCTGGGAATCTGTTTTTGCTTTCGATTAGAAAGATGGTGAGCAAAGAAGAAGAAACTGGAAGGAGAGTTCAGGTACAGTATGACTGTCCCTGAGATGAATCACCTACTAACCTTAACCCTGCTCAAGTACAGAGCAAACTACTTTAAAGTGGAAAGATGGTTGGTGGTTGGCAGTGATGCAGCCAGGATAACAGTTAAATAAGTCTGTGTGTGTGTGTGCATGCACGCTCGTGTGTGTGTGTTCAATGTTGATGCTGCCTGGCTATTTGTCTGTCACCAGGGTCCCTTAAAGTAGCCAGTGAAATAAATGAAAGGGGTTCCGCTCCGTTGACTACTACTGCACTGGTTCCCTTGGAAGCTTTAATAGCCTTTCTCGTTTAATGGAAAATTTGTGAAGTTGCCCTTTGGGGGTGGATCCACTGCAGACAAAGAAGTTACAGGTTACAACACAGCGCAGGTATTATTGTCTAAGACACTGCAGTCTCCTAGCTGACTGACTTAATACAATTATATGGACTTAATGACCAACATATTTTTGGGAGTGATCATAAATCAAGTCAAAGTCATTTTATGTTACAACAAAAATGTGTTAGTTAATTTGCTCGACACATTTTTATACAACATGCAACCGCTAGGACATTTTAATCATGTTTACTGATGTGCTTTTATGTATATGACCCAGTCAAGTGATCCATCTCGGGCCGCTGCCAGCTCCTCAGCCCAGGCTAACACACACACACACACACACACACACACACACACACACACACACACACACACACACACACACACACACACACACACACACACACACACACACACACACACACACACACACACACACACACACACACACACACACACACACACACACACACACACACACACACACACACACACACACACACACACAAATACACAAGCTGGAGCTCCAGTAATTATGGAATCACATAGAGACCAGTCCAATCTCTCGTTTTAAATAAGGCAAAAATAGATGATCTGTGTTTACTGCCTGCCTGGCTGCCTGCCTGTACTGCCTGCCTGGTTGTTTTACTGCCTTCCTGGCTGGCTGCTGACAGCTGAGATGCATTAAGAGCTGTTTATGGTTGGGTTGGGTTGGAGGGAGGGAGGCTCCTGAGGTTGGAGGGAGGGAGGCTCCTGAGGTTGGAGGGAGGGAGGCTCCTGAGGTTGGAGGGAGGGAGGCTCCTGAGGTTGGAGGGAGGGAGGGAGGCTCCTGAGGTTGGAGGGAGGGAGGCTCCTGAGGTTGGAAGGTTGGAGGGAGCGAGGCTCCTGAGGTTGGAGGGAGGGAGGGAGGCTCCTGAGGTTGGAGGGAGGGAGGCTCCTGAGGTTGGAGGGAGGGAGGCTCCTGAGGTTGGAGGGAGGGAGGCTCCTGAGGTTGCAGGAAGGAAGTAGTGGAAGGGTTTCTTTACCACCACACACTGCTTTGGGCCCTCGTCAAAAGTAGAGCACAATATAGGAAATAGGGTGCTATTTGGGACACAACCTTTGTGTTATCCAAACCACAGTGGCAGGTAAAGGGGCAATCCGCAGTTGTGTCATCCATTTTTGGACTTCCATTTTTGATTCTTGAAGAATGTGTCATGAGTTTAGTTCAACTGTCGTACCCCATAAACACAGAATATAAGCTTGTTTCACTCCAATGTTTGTAAACGAAATAAATGTAAATAAACACTTTAAACCCTCAGAACATGGTTAAAACTAGAATTGTATTTCATGGATGGTCAGTCCTTGCATCCATAGCTCTTTCTATGAATTTGAGAGTGGTTACATTTCTCCAGTCCCATCTCTCTGTTTATCGAAGCAGGAGCGGAGACAACACTTCGCTATTGTTTCAACTGCTGACTGACAATTTAAGAAGATAGATCTTGATATGGATATGTTGACCTTTTGGATTTCAAGCAATTCTGGTGAACAGTTTCTTGTTTTTCAGCCTATCATGATCGTTTGCACCTCCTATTGGTAATCAGCAAGCATGACATACAAATGTAGCGAAGATTTGTGGTCATAGATCATGTGAAAAAAGCCTCCTGGCAAAAAGCATCTGTACTTCTTTCTTTGCGACAGGCAAGGCTACACATTGTACATTTAAACACGCATTCATTAAACAAGACCCAGAGCAAACAGCTGACACACATGCTAATAGCTAATTATCAATTATGGTGGATTTATTTACCTGGAAAAGGTATTAGCCTCTTAAGACCTCAAATCCCCCATCAGTACACTGCTGTGCTCTCACACTGGGTTGGGTAGTGGTGAGGGGGGTGCGTGTGCATGGAGGTGTAGTTCTGTGAGGCGTGACCGTGTGCTAGCTCCAGCTCTGGCCCCCACATGCCAAAAGGTGTCAGCCCCAGCCAAGCCAGACCCTGACAGGGCTATTAACTTGGATCTGGCCGCCTGCCGCCTCCCTGACCGAGGTAAGCCCAGGCAAGGCGAGGTGGTGGGGGGCGGGGGGGGGGGGGGGGGGGGGGGGTGAACAAGGTGGTAGGGAGAGGAGGGAGGAGGGGAGGGGAGGGGAGGGAGAATTAGTGATCCTAAACACCATAGTGATTCCATTCCCCACTCTCTCCTTGTGACTGATTATTTCCCTGACAGAACAGTCTTGTCAAAAACCCTTTGGTACCCTGGGTGAGATATTAGAGTATCGATTTCCTAGCGCCGATGCTAAACACGGCCGAAACCTCAGGACCATTTAGCACCTCTGCCTTAAATGAGTCCTCCTTCCTGGTTCACCTGTAACCTTGATGGCGGGCGAGAGGAGGGAAGTAGGGGGAGAGAAAATAAAAAGAGAGGTGGAGAGGAGACAAGAGGCCCCAGTTGTAGAGGGTTCAATTTGCAATTGCAGCCAATCTCTCCTCCCTGCTCGGCTGGATTAAGGTGAGGTCCGTTCTCCTCTGGCGCCTGGGGTCCTGGCTGTCTGGGAAGGAAACCGCCTCACCCTCACATCCCCAATGTACCTCCACCGTCCACACTGACCTCTGTGTGAAGGGGTTGCTTTCTACGTTCCACAGACGGACAGCATCATGGCATTCTAATTCTACATCAGATGTCAGGTGCCATGATTTCTCTCCCCCAACCCCCCCCCCCTCCCACTCTCTCTCCCCCTCTCCCTCTCCCTCTCTCTTCCCCCTCTCCTTATCTCTCCCCCTCTCCCTCTCTCTCTCCCCCCTCTCCCTCTCTCCCCTTCTCTCCCTCTCTCTCCTCCCCCTCTCCCTCTCTCTCCCCCTCTCCCTCTCTCTCTCCCTTCTCTCGATCCCCTCTCCCCCTTTCCCTCCCTCTCCCCCCTCCATCCCTCTCTCCATCTCCCTCTCCCCCTCTCCATCCCCCTCTCCCTCTCTCTTCCCCCCTCTCCCTCTCTCTCCCCTCTCCATCCCCTCTCCATCCCCCTCCCCCTCTAGCTCCCTTTCTCCCTCCCTCTACCCCTCTCTGCCTCCCTCTCTCCATCCCTCCCTCCATCATTATCACTCTCAATCAGTCTCTGTCTCATTTTCTCTTTCGTTCTCTCCCTGTATGTCTATTTCAAATCTTGCTTAGGGCCCCCAAAAGGCTAGGGCCGGCCATGTGTGTGCGTGCCTGCGTTTGCCTGTGCATGTGTGTGCGTATGCCTGCAGGCTTGTGTTTGTGTTTTAAAAGGGAAGCTCAGTCAGTTATTAGATCTCAGAACATTTCAAAGCCAGTGTGAGCTGCTTTTTTGGTTCTGTAAAGCAAACGTATTTGTTAACTTTTTCTTCGAACACATCCCTCTGTACGTATTCAATTATAGTTTAATCCCGGTGCTGAGTTAATGTGTAGAGGCTAATTGTATAGCTAATAGGCTATGTGTTTGTAGATGGAATGAAGCTACAGCATCCAATATGAAAATGACTGGGATCATTTTTGCTGTTTTAAAATTGTGTAGAAATGCAGGAAATGAGCTTCAACTCTCTAATCGGCAGCATATAGCAACGGCAGGGTGACGGGGAAAAGAACAAAAGAGAGATACGAGAGAGTTGTTAGACAGGTAGAGTGGTGTGTGACTTTGTAGATAAACACACACACATTTAGTCAGATCTGTATCTGATTGCTTTTGATTTCACTTCAGGGCCACTCTGCTAGTCCTCTCTACTATCTGCAGAATTTCACTTCAGGGCCACTCTGCTAGTCCTCTCTACTATCTGCAGGATTTCACTTCAGGGCCACTCTGCTAGTCCTCTCTACTATCTGCAGGATTTCACTTCAGGGCCACTCTGCTAGTCCTCTCTACTATCTGCAGGATTTCACTTCAGGGCCACTCTGCTAGTCCTCTCTACTATCTGCAGGATTTCACTTCAGGGCCACTCTGCTAGTCCTCTCTACTATCTGGACCTACATCTCTGTTTCCAAAATGGTAATGCAAATATTTGATGCATTTGTAGCTCATCTCTGCGACTCATCCTTGGACCGCACATTGTGTTTTGTGCACAGTCAACCAACGGCCAGTCGGACTAAATGTAGATGGATAGAGCACTCCACTAGTTTAACCCCATTCAGAGCAAGTCCAGAGAGTTATGTACTATTAGAGTACTGTAGTCTATTGCAAGTAAAGTGGCTCAGCAATTATAGATTAGGAATAAGATCAGGTGCTACAATGAAGATAGATTTACAGTCTCTGTCTTGCGAGTGTACACATACTCAATCATGCACGTACTCATAGGTGACAGTACACATGTAAACACACAGTACACAGAGGTAAGTTCTTTATGGCGATACTGTAAGATAAACATTCATCAAAGTTGGGTCAGTGTAGACATGTTGAGGCTAGATGGAGAACAGCTACGGACCAAAAGTTCCATGTTCGAGTTGCATCTGGAACAACTGTAGCATTTTAGCTAACCTTAACATAACCCATTTTCTAACCGTAACCTAATTATCTTAACCTGCTGCATTAACAATCGTCATCTGCTGCGTTTGTTCTCCTAACATGCTGCGTTAGTTCTCCTAACCTGCTGCATTAATTCTCCTAACCTGCTGCATTAATAATCCTCATCTGCTGCGTTAGTTCTCCTAACCTGCTGTGTTAGTTCTACTAACCTGCTGTGTTAGTTCTCCTAACCTGCTGTGTTAGTTCTCCTAATCTGCTGTGTCAGTTCTCCTAATCTGCTGTGTCAGTTCTCCTAACCTGCTGTGTTAGTTCTACTAACCTGCTGTGCTAGTTCTCCTAACCTGCTGTGTTAGTTCTCCTAATATGCTGTGTCAGTTCTCCTAACCTGCTGTGTCAGTTCTACTAACCTGCTGTGTTAGCTCTCCTGACCTGCTGTGTTAGTTCTCCTAACCTGCTGTGTCAGTTCTACTAACCTGCTGTGTTAGTTCTCCTAACCTGCTGTGTTAGTTCTCCTAACCTGCTGTGTTAGTTCTCCTAACCTGCTGTGTCAGTTCTACTAACCTGCTGTGTCAGTTCTATTAACCTGCTGTGTTAGTTCTCCTAATCTGCTGTGATAGTTCTCCTAATCTGCTGTGTCAGTTCTCCTAAACTACTGCGTTAGTTCTCCTGCTGCGTTAGTTCTCTGCTGTGTCACTTCTCCTAATCTGCTGAGTTAGTTCTCCTAACCTGCTGTGTTAGTTCTCCTAATCTGCTGTGTCAGTTCTCCTAAACTACTGCGTTAGTTCTACTAACCTGCTGTGTTAGTTCTCATAATCTGCTGTGTCAGTTCTCCTAAATACTGCGTTAGTTCTCCTGCTGCGTTAGTTCTCTGCTGTGTCACTTCTCCTAATCTGCTGAGTTAGTTCTCCTAAACTTCTGCGTTAGTTCTCCTAACCTGCTGTGTCAGTTCTCCTAAACTTCTGCGTTAGTTCTACTAACCTGCTGTGTTAGTTCTCATAATCTGCTGTGTCAGTTCTCCTAAACTACTGCGTTAGTTCTCTTAACCTGCTGCGTTAGTTCTCCTAATCTACTGCGTTAGTTCTCCTAACCTGCGGCGTTAGTTCTCCTATTCTACTGCGTTAGTTCTCCTATTCTACTGCGTTAGTTCTCCTATTCTGCTGCGTTAGTTCTCCTAACCTGCTGCGTTAGTTCTCCTATTCTACTGCGTTAGTTCTCCTATTCTGCTGCGTTAGTTCTCCTAACCTGCTGCGTTAGTTCTCCTAACCTGCTGCGTTAGTTCTCCTATTCTACTGCGTTAGTTCTCCTATTCTACTGCGTTAGTTCTCCTAATCTGCTGCGTTAGTTCTCCTAATCTGCTGCGTTAGTTCTCCTATTCTGCTGCGTTAGTTCTCCTAATCTGCTGCGTTAGTTCTCCTAATCTGCTGCGTTAGTTCTCCTATTCTGCTGCGTTAGTTCTCCTATTCTACTGCGTTAGTTCTCCTATTCTACTGCGTTAGTTCTCCTAATCTACTGCGTTAGTTCTCCTATTCTACTGCTTTAGTTCTCCTATTCTACTGCGTTAGTTCTCCTAATCTACTGCGTTAGTTCTCCTAACCTGCTGCGTTAGTTCTCCTAATCTGCTGCGTTAGTTCTCCTATTCTACTGCGATGGTTCTCCTAATCTACTGCGTTAGTTCTCCTAACCTACTGCGTTAGTTATCCTAACCTGCTGCATTAGTTCTCCTAACCTGCTGCGTTAGTTCTCCTAATCTGCTGCGTTAGTTCTCCTAACCTGCTGCGTTAGTTCTCCTAATCTACTGCGTTAGTTCTCCTAATCTGCTGCGTTTGTTCTCCTATTCTACTGTGATGGTTCTCCTAATCTACTGCGTTAGTTCTCCTAACCTGCTGCATTAGATCTCTTAACCTGCTGCGTTAGTTCTCCTATCCTGCTGCGTTAGATCTCTTAACCTGCTGGGTTAGTTCTCCTAACCTGCTACGTTAGTTCTCCTAACCTGCTGCATTAGATCTCTTAACCTGCTGCGTTAGTTCTCCTAACCTGCTGCGTTAGTTCTCTGCTATGTTAGTTCTCCTAATCTGCTGTGTTAGTTCTGCTAATCTGCTAAATTAGTTATCTGCTGTGTCATTTTTCCTAACCTGCTGCATTAGTTCTCCTAACCTGCTGGATTAGTTCTCCTAACCTGCTGCATTAGTTCTCCCAACCTGCTGGATTAGTTCTCCTAACCTGCTGGATTAGTTCTCCTAACCTGCTGGATTAGTTCTCCTAACCTGCTGCATTAGTTCTCCTAACCTGCTGGATTAGTTCTCCTAATCTGCTGGATTAGTTCTCCTAACCTGCTGGATTAGTTCTCCTAACCTGCTGTGTTAGTTCTCTGCTGCATTAGTTCTCCTAACCTGTACTCCATCTAGCCACAACCAAGCAGCCAGTGTTCCTTATTCAGACAGTGAGAAAATCTTTCTTTAGCTGCATTTTCCTCTAGATGATATACTTTGTGTGCATCCCCAAATGGCACGCTATTCCCTATATAGTGTATTACTTTGACGAGAGGCCCTTCTGCGGTCGTCCAAAGTAGTGCACTATAAAGGGTGTAGGGTGCCATTTGGGACATAAACTTGATTACAGCTGATCCGCCCGGGTCTAAACAGTAGTCTGGTAATGTGGGGGTTGTTGGGCTGGATATTTATATCACAGGTGAAATAAGGATTCAAGGTCAAACAGAAGCAAAGTGAACCCAGCATGCATACAGAACAAACTTCTGTCAACACGTGCGTTTCCAAATAAACAATGCATAGAGATGAATGCGTGCAGTGAGCCGTGGGAACCTGGTTGGTGTGTTTTAACCTCTCTACCCTTACGATTAATGGATAGTAGTAGTAGTTCGCCCAGAGGCTGTGTGTTTACTCTCATGACATCACAGAGAAATCAGAGAGGAAATTATTGTTTGTCATGTTATACTACGCACACGCACACGCACACACACACACACACACACACACACACACACACACACACACACACACACACACACACACACACACACACACACACACACACACACACACACACACACACACACACACACACACACACACACACACACACACACAGATGCACACACTTACACACACAGATGCACACACTTACACACACGTGTCTTCCTGCTGCTGTGTCAGATTTCCTGCCTCCTACATAACAATGGACCTCTGACCTGTGTAGTGTTGTACTCTTATACTATTCCCTACAACCCACCAACATCACAGGACATGATGCAGTCTCCCACAAAGGTACACGCAAGCGCACACACACACACACACACACACACACACACACACACACACACACACACACACACACACACACACACACACACACACACACACACACACACACACACACACACACACACACACACACACACACACACACACACACACACACACGTAGATCTGGCATCGCAGGACATGATGCAGTCTCCCACAAAGGCCTCTCCGAAACATCAAACCCAGCCCTTTGAATGGAGCAAGTCAAGCGGAACGGGACACATTGACGCTGATTTCGATGCTGATTTTCAAGCACTAGGTGAAGAATGTAAGGTTTTTCCCTTCTCTTTCTGTAGGTCTTTAGATACAGTGTGTGATGCTGATACAGTGAAACCTGTAGTGACAAGGCCATTACAGTTGTAGCCTAAGGACCTTGTCTTAGATGACATCACTCTCTCTCTCTCTTCTTCTTCTCTCTCTTCTTCTCTCTTCTCTCTCTCTTCTCTCTGTCTCCTCTCTTCTTCTCTCTCTCTGTGTCACTCATTCTCTTTCTTTTGCTATCACGCTCTGTACTCACCATTTCCCCTCCTCCACTCTTAGCTGTCCCTGTCTACTCTCTCTCTTCCTGTCTCTCTATACTTCTTACTTGTTATTTTTTTATTTTTTTATTTCACATTTATTTAACCAGGTAGGCTAGTTGAGAACAAGTTCTCAATTGCAACTGTGACCTGGCCAAGATAAAGCAAAGCAGTTTGACACATACAACAACACAGAGTTACACATGGAATAAACAAACATACAATCAATAGTACAGTAGAAAAATCTATATACAGCATGTGCAAATGAGGTAGGATAAGAGAGGTAAGGCAATAAATAGGCCATGGTAGCAAAGTGATTACAATATAGCAATTAAATACTGGAATGGTAGGATGTGCAAGAAGGAAGATGAATGTGCAAGTTGAGATACTGGGGTGCAAAGGAGCAAGATAAATAAATAAATAAATACAGTATGGGGATGAGGTAGATTGGATGGGCTATTTATAGATGAGTTATGTACAGGTGCAATGATCTGCGAGCTGCTCTGACAGCAGGTGCTTAAAGCTAGTGAGGGAGGTATGAGTCTCCAGCTTCAGAGATTTTTGCAGTTCGTTCCAGTCATTGGCAGCAGAAAACTGAAAGGCGAGGCGGCCAAAGGAAGAATTGGCCTTGGGGTGACTAGTGAGATATACCTGCTGGAGCGCATGCTACGGGTGGGTGCTGCTATGGTGACCAGTGAGCTGAGATAAGGTAGGGCTTTACCTAGCAGAGACTTGTAGATGACCTGGAGCCAATGGGTTTGGCGTCAAGTATGAAGCGAGGGCCAGCCAACGAGATCATACAGGTCGCAGTGGTGAGTAGTATATGGGGCTTTGGTGACAAAATGAATGGCACTGTGATAGACTGCATCCAATTTGCTGAGTAGAGTGTTGGAGGCTATTTTGTAAATGACATCACCGAAGTCGAGGATTGGTAGGATGGTCAGTTTTACGAGGGTATGTTTGGCAGCATGAGTGAAGGATGTTTTGTTGTGAAATAGGAAGCCGATTCTAGATTTAATTTTGGATTGGAGATGTTTAATGTGAGTCTGGAAGGAGAGTTTACAGTCTAACCAGACACCTACGTATTTGTAGTCGTCCACATATTCTAAGTCAGAACCGTCCAGAGTAGTGATGCTGGACGGGCGGGCAGGTACCGGCAGCGATCGGTTGAAGAGCATGCATTTAGTTTTACTTTTATTTAAGAGCAGCTGGAGGCCACGGAAGGAGAGTTGTATGGCATTGAAGCTCATCTGGAGGTTAGTTAACACAGTGTCCAACGAAGGGCCAGAGGTATACAGAATGGTGTCGTCTGCGTAGAGGTGGATCAAATAATCCCCAGCAGCGAGAGCGACATCATTGATATATACAGAGAAGAGAGTCGGCCCGAGAATTGAACCCTGTGGCACCCCCATAGAGACTGCCAGGGGTCCGGACAACAGGCCCTCTGATTTGACACACTGAACTCTGTCTGAGAAGTAGTTGGTGAAATATGGACATGGTCTTTTACCAAATAGGGCTATCCTCTGTATACCACCCCTACCTAGTCACAACACAACAGATTGGCTCAAAAACATTAAGAAGAAAATAAATTCCACAAATTAACTTTTTGACAAGGCACACCAGTTGCAGTTTTTTTCAATTGCTAACAAGCATCTGTCAATACTGAAGCCACTTTTTCCCAAAAAAATCCACAGTCTGCGTTACCAACATGCATCTTGGCTAAACAGTTAATCTCACCTCCAAAACTCACTCAAACCACCAAAAAAACTTCATACATGTCTCAAAATAAGCTTGTTCGACCATAACACTGGCATTCTTACTCAGAAAGCATACATTGTCACTCATAACACACTAATCTACAAAACACTAACAACAAGGAGCACTACATAAATTATGAACTTTTCTTTGAAGTGTGAATGATTTTTCACATGAATCAGTATTTCATTACAGAATAAGAATAACACCTTTTCACTTTATTGACTGTACTAAAGTATATGTAACAAGAATGAATAAAAAATGCAGCAATTTGCTTCAATCAACTTTATTTTTTCTATTTCTTTGCATACAGTGATTTACTTGTGAAAAACAGAAAACAAATTACGGAAAATCCATGGCTGCAATAATAATTACAAAAAAACATCAACAACATGTATAGTATAACCACTCATACCGTACAGTACTGTGAGGGTTCTAATTCTCATCAACATGTGCAGTATAATCACTCACACTGTACAGTACTGTGGGGGTTCTAGTTCTCATCAACATGTATAGTATAATCACTCACACTGTACAGTACTGTGAGGGTTCTAGTTCTCATCAACATGTATAGTATAATCACTCACACTGTACAGTACTGTGAGGGTTCTAGTTCTCATCAACATGTATAGTATAACACTCATACTGTACAGTACTGTGAGGGTTCTAGTTCTCATCAACATGTATAGTATAATCACTCACACTGTACAGTACTGTAAGGGTTCTAGTTCTCCCTCTCTCCTGCATTTGACCACAAGTTCTCATCAACAACACATCTTATGTCTTCTCTGGCGATGCATCTTGGAAAGTATCTTCTGGAATGTCTAGTCCAACCCTGGCAGTCTTCAGGAGAAGTGTCTCCACACCCCGCATTCATGGCATCCAGTAAGGACATCTGGTCATGTGGATGGTGGTCATAAACCTTCCACCTCCATGCAGAGAAAAACTCCTCTATGGGGTTTAGGAAGGGGGAGGACGGAGGCAGGAATAGTACTGACATCCTGGGATGTGCAGCAAACCTGTCTGTGACTGCAGCAGAGTGGTGGAATGCCACATTATCCCACACAACAACAAAAGTATGGGAGTTTCTTGCCCCTCTCTCCTCCGCTGGTACAAGTCGATTATGCAGCTCATCCAGAAAATAAATAAGCCTCTCTGTATTGTATAGGCCAATGAGTGGTTTGTGTAACAGCAAACCATCATTGGACAGTGCAGCACACATTGTGATGTTAGCTCCTCTCTGGCATGGGACATTCACGGTTGCTCTCTGTCCAATCACATTTCTTCCCCTGCGGCGTGTTTTTGCCAGGTTGAATCCAGCTTCATCCACAAAGATGAATATATGTGCAGTTTGCCTGGCTTCCATCTCCATTACGCTCTAAAATACAGTAAATCCACAGTTTACAGTACTTTATAGTATGTATTGCTGTGTATGTATCTTACCTAAACATATTGATAACAGAGTTCTTTCACACGTTCACCGTTTCTCTCAAAGGGTACAGTGTACAACTGCATCATCCTTCTTTTATGTTTCTCTAGGACTCTGGCAATTGTCGTTATGCTGACCGTATTCACATTCCCAAAAGTGATATTGTCTGCCAGCACTCTGTCACAGATTTCATGCAGTTTTATTGCATTGTTGCCAATTACCATGTCAACAATGGCAATGTCCCGCGCATCTGATAATATTCTGCCTCTCCTTCCTGTGGGAGGCAACCATTGGATCCTACTGAAAAACACAAAACAATCAATATAGTTGAAAATGTCAGTACATGTAAAAATGTGAACATAATCTATTGTACTGTAATATGTAGTTCAATTATCACTGAAGGATGCACATCTCACCTGTTGTTTTGACTGAAAATGTGTACTATTGATGCAAGTGATGAACGCTGCAGATTTGGTTGCACCCTTAAACCGGCCTCTCTCAAAGAGAGACCGTGGTTCACAACATGGTCAATAATTGTGGCCTTTATCTCATCAGAGACCACCGCTCTTGGTCTTCCTCTCCGTTGTCCTCCACGCATTCTCCCTCTCCCTGCCACTCTTCTTTCCCCAGCAACCTGTCTTCCTCTCCTTTGTCCTCCATGCATTCTCCCTCTCCCTGCCACTCTTCTTTCCCCAGCAACCTGTCTTCCTCTCCGTTGTCCTCCACGCATTCTCCCTCTCCCTGTCACTCTTCTCTCCCCACCAACCTGTCTTCCTCTCCGTTGTCCTCCACGCATTCTCCCTCTCCCTGCCACTCTTCTTTCCCCAGCAACCTGTCTTCCTTGATCTATGTTTCCAAACTAAATCCTTCCGAAGTCGTCCTCTTTTGTCTGTTTGGTAACGAGACTAAAAACAGGACACTTGGGTTTCAGGTTTCAGCTGAAATTGCAATCAGTTGTGTTTGGAATGATTAAATATTCTGCTGAGATTTTCTATATGTTTCAATCTGGTTACTTCTGAAATGCACAACATTTGCCATCATTCTGTTTTGAATGTGTTTTTAACAGTTTTGGAAACAGTGTGTCAGCATTTGAAAATATGTGCTGCAAATATATAGTTTAGCAGGTGGTGGAGTAAGAATGAGAACAGAATTTATGGATTTCAAAGAAATCAAATCAAAGTTTTTTTGTCACGAGCGCAACCTTACAGTGAAATGCTTACTTACAGGCTCTAACCAATAGTGCAAAAAAGGTGTTAGGTGAACAATAGGTAAGTAAAGAAATAAAACAACAGTAAAAAGACAGGCTATATACAGTAATGAGGCTATAAAAGTAGCGAGGCTACATACAGACACCGGTTAGTCAGGCTGATTGAGGTAGTATGTACATGTAGATATGGTTAAAGTGACTATGCATATATGATGAACAGAGAGTAGCAGTAGCGTAAAAGAGGGGTTGGCGGGTGGTGGGTGGGACACAATGCAGATAGCCCGGTTAGCCAATGTGCGGGAGCACTGGTTGGTCGGCCCAATTGAGGTAGTATGTACATGAATGTATAGTTAAAGTGACTATGCATATATGATAAACAGAGAGTAGCGAGTAGAATGAGTAGAATGAGAATGAGTAGAATGTGGTCATTGAATGCATTTTGTGTGAAAGCAATGAAAAATTATTCACAGTTTGGTCCACATACACTTCTGTTTCGCTGACTGTGTGAATAGTTTTGACAATGTGACTTCAGTTTTGACCAACGCATGTTGGCAATAAAAAAAAAATGTAATTGAAAGGCATTCCAGGTGACTACCTCATGAAGCTGGTTGAGAGAATGCCATGAGTGTGCAAAGCTGTCATCAAGGAAAGGGTGGCTACTTAGAATAATTCTTTGAACACATTTTTGGTTACTACATGATTCCAAATGTGTTATTTCAGTTTTGATGTCTTCACTATTATTCTACAATGTAGAAAATAATTTAAAAAATAACGAAAAACCCTGGAATGAGGAGGTGTGTCCAAACTTTTGACTGTATATAAAGAATGCAACACATATTTGTAAACATACACTGCTATAACCAATAGAGCAGACACTTTGTGGAAAAATTAAAGAACCAGTATTTGATTTCTTCTACAACTTGACATTAACTCTCCACCCAGATAGAACTCAGGACAGGGAGCCTTAGTTGAAAATGCCACATCAACGCTTGTTTATGGCCCTTATGATAGACCTACTCCTGCCACCCTGTCCTTTAGAGACTAAAGTAAATGGAGACCAAGTGAATGCAAGCAGTCTTAGGTTAACAGTAAAACAATCTATTCTTGCTATCTCAACATCAGGGTTGAGGTCAAGTCCAAATAAACTTGATTGATCCAAGGAATGACTATTCCTTAATCCAGGGTAATACAATTTATCAACTGGAAAATCATAATTGAAAATTCATTGTCACTTTTCAAATTCTTAAATCCATCTCTTGAACTGACTTGACTAAATCTGGAATCAACCCAATAAATCACTGTTCTAATCGTCATCACTAACCAGGTTTCCATCCAACCTTTTCCATGCGAGTGAAGTACATGTCGGATAAAAGAATGTCATTTCAGGCCTGATGAAAACGTAAACATTGTCTACTCGACAAGGTGAGATCTTTTTGTGTCTATAAAATGTATTATGTGAGAAATGTCAGTGGAAATGCTTTTATGCGCAAATATTGATATCATTTATCATCATATTGAAGTAAACTTGGAATCACGCAATGACATGTTGTGTGGTCCTCCCACTATGACTCAGGAAAGCATGCAGCTCAATAGAATTCAGATGGGCGGTGAAAGTGCAAGGTGATCTTGATTATCCTTTCCAATGTATATTGAGGGTCTTATTATGTTGTTGCTTGGCTGCCGTTTGACAAATAAAAATAATCTCGCTCTTTTGTCCATAATAATCTCATCGTGTATGATATACGTGTCCTCTAGCCTGTACGGTTGGCTAGATTCCATGTGCCAATGCCACAGTGGGCACATTCACTATATAACGCAACATTGCTTTGTGAAATGTAGAGTTGAAAATGCAGGGTCTCCCAAGTGGCGCAGCAGTCATTACAGATTCGGGGCGTCATTACAGATCCGGGTTCGATTCTGACGGGTTCGATTCATACAATTGGCCCAGCGTCGTCTGGGTTAGCATGCACGATGACACGGTCGCCAGTTGCGCAGTGTTTCCTCCGACACATTGGTGCGGCTGGTTTTAAGTGAGCAGTGTGTCAAGAAGCAGTGCAGCTTGGCAGGGTCGTGTTTCAGAGGACACAGGGCTCTCGTTCTTCATCTCTCCCTAGTCCGTACGGGAGTTGCAGCTGATGGGACAAGACTGTAACTACCAATTGGGGAGAAAAAGGGTTAAAATAATACATTTTAAAAACGGTTGAAAATGGGATGGAAACCGATTTAACTTGTATTTCTTATTCGGCACATGGACATTTAACCGCAAAAGGTATTTTTATGTGCATTATGTCATCACGCACAGATTTTATCTGCAACAAGTCAATTTGACGGAAACTGGTGGGAACATGCGCATATTGTTTTTATGCAGATTGTTGGATATTTACATGAAAATCTTTGGCCAACTGGATGGAAACCGAGTTCACGACAAATCGGTGAAGTAACAAGTGGTCGTTTTCTTCATGGCTGTTCCTTGGTGCTCTCTAGTGGGTGGGGTCTGGTACCTGTGGCCACACCTTAGTATTCCAGGGGATGCGGCCAAGACTAAAGACTGGTATCCAGGGAAGGACAGAGAACAAATGAATGCCATGTAATTGGAATGACCCTGACTCTTCTCTCTCCCTCTCTCCCTCTCTGCCTGCCTGCCTGAGATAGATTGTCAAACCCCAAACTCCCCCTGCTCATTTGCTCATGTGCATGACCGTATCCAAGAGGTAGCATCACCAGAGACGAAGGAAACACTGTGTGTGTGTGTGTGTGTGTGTGTGTGTGTGTGTGTGTGTGTGTGTGTGTGTGTGTGTGTGTGTGTGTGTGTGTGTGTGTGTGTGTGTGTGTGTGTGTGTGTGTGTGTGTGTGTGTGTGTGTGTGTGTGTGTGTGTGTGTGTGTGTGCATACATGTGTATGTGGATCTAAATGCGTGCCTGTGCTCAAAATTATATGTACCATTTCTACATGTTTGTGTCTCGGTCTCAATAAGTGGGTGCTTGTGTGAAGGCAAAACAGACAAAATGGGTAAGCAGTTTCACCAGGACATCTGTCATTTTGTAAGTGAATTATTTGCAATCTGTTTTGCTCTCTTATTGCGAGGAGAATTCAGAGTATGGAGAGGTTTCACTGACTGGTGTTTTCCACTCTTTTAGCAGTTATTTGAAGCTGTCAGGAGCCTGCTGCTCGAGTCCTTGTTAGGGACCACCTGTTCCATCTGCTCCTCACTCCCTTGTCATATTTCCGGAGCTGTGCGGATCAGAACTCCAGCAGGGGAAAAGAGGAAGAGAGGAAAGGAAGAGAGGTAGGGAGAACTTTACTTCTATCTCATAGTGTCTTGTTATGTTATTCAAACACATGTTTGAAGCGATTGTTCTTGGCACGAATTGCTTTGTTCTGACTTTGTGATCATCATATGATGATCTAGTGCCTAGAACTTACCAGGCTGTAAAATAAAGGGTTACCGCACAGTACTATGGTGATAGAGAAAAAATACACGATGCATGGTTACCCCTGAGCCTCCAGCTGGGCCTCACTCAGGCAGCTCCATAGCAGGGGAGAGGCTGTCCTCTTCAGGCTGCCTGTCGGCCGTCCTCCCCTGGGCACCATTGGAGGTTGTGGAGCTGTCAGTCCCACGTTCCAGCATCGCTCCTCTGCCCGCCACCCGCCACCCGCCACCCGCCACCCGCCAAAAGAAAAGAAAGGATCTAAATGAATTCTCTCCTACACCTTGGTGGTGAAAATGTCAGCGAGTGCAGCTGGTTAGCAGTGAGAACGCCAGCCCTGCTCGGCGCCTATCACCTGCTAATTGAAATCCAATGAGGTGTGAAAGAGACCCTTAAAAAAAAAGCACAATCAACAGGGGCATCGCACGGCCGGAGCCTGATGTGTGTAATTTCATTTTGACGTCTCTCCCTCTTGTAATAGATCCATTGAAGCCAATTATGGGGTGAGATTGAGTTTCATGGATGGGGGAGTGTTTCCCGTCAAGGAGAGAAAGACAAGATGGCCTGTTTGTCAGGTTTGAATAGTGAACACCACAGCTGGCTGTTCTAAGCAGTAGTCAAAGGGAGAATCAACTTGAAACAACTGAAACTGATGTATGACATCCCTTTGGAAATGTACTGTGGTTGTAGTTGAATTTATGGTGAGGACGAAAGGTTGACACCTACACATGATATATTTAATAGCTCTTAAGAACAACGTATGCCCGGCAATTGGGAACATCAATAAACCTTTCTGAGTTGCAATGCGGGGAGCATATGGACGCAGCCTTAGAACAAAGTGTAGAACACATACTGTTTACTCCACAGCAACAGACTCATGGTTGTCTTGTGTTGTTTACCGGCGTTTACCATTGTCTACCAAACACATTTGTCTCTATGAAATATTCAACTGGGGCATCGCACTCCTCTATCTCTCTATCTCTCCATCTCTCCATGTATAATTTATATGATTTATTTTACATTATAGTCATTTAGCAGACGCTCTTATCCAGAGTGACTTACAGTTAGTGCATTCATCTTAAGATAGCTAGGTGGTCACAACCACTTATCACAGGCATAGGAAGTACAGTTTTCCTCAATAAAGTAGTTATTAGCATAGTCAGAGCTAGAAGGGGGGGGGGGGTCAAGTGCTAGTGTTTGTTCAGGATAAGGAGGGGTGAGGAGGGGGATTATTTAAGATATTTTGAAGAGGTAGGGTTTCAGGTGCTTTTGGAAGATGTGCAGGGACTCAGCTGTCCTAGCTTCAGGGGGAAGCTGGTTCCACCATTGGGGTGCCAGGACAGAGAGGAGCTTGGACTGGACTGAGCGGGAGCGGCCCGGCAGTAGGGGTGGGAGGGCCAAGAGACCAAAGATGGCAGAACAGATTAGGGTGTAGGGTTTTAGCATAGCCTGAAGTGAGGGAGGGGCCGTTCCTCTTGCTGCTCCGTAGGCAAGCACCATGGTCTTGTAGTGGATGCGAGCTTCAACTGGAAGCCAGTGGAGTGTCCAGAGGAGCAGGTTGACATGGGAGAACTTGGGAAGGTTGAACACATTAGCAGGAAGAGCCTTAATGTCACACATCATGTTCCACCGTTCCAATACATCAATGATTACTGCCAACGTACTAAGAGTAGGAGCGTGATTTAGCTTCAGTTTTCACTGATGTTGGCGGCTAAATGACTCTTTAGACGACAAGCCATATATGATGTACCACACCACACACTTATAGAGAGAACGTTCACTAAGTGTGTCGTTAGAGCATGTGTAAAACTGACGGAATCTAAAGAAAGGCAGAGGTGCTCTCGGATCAGCTTTCTCCATTCAAATCTTACCTTAACATGAGAATTATTACACAATACTGACAATGGATCAGCTGCTAGAGAGATAGGCTATTACAAGCTATAGCCTACGGCTGCAAATATTGAGGTGGCTTATTTTAACGCTTACCCTATAATAATCCACTAAATCACAGATGGAAATACATTGAGGAAAAAATTATAGACAGTAGCCTACAATTAGCAAAATATAACTCAATTGATTTAACATTACATTTATTTCAACATTATTTAAATATATACAGTACCAGTCAAACATTTGGACACCTACTCTTTCCAGGGTTTTTCTTCATTTTTACTATTTTTTACATTGTAGAATAATAGTGAAGACATCAAAACTATGAAATAACACATATGGAATCATATGGAAATATATTTGAAATATATATTTTGGAAATATATATGTTAAATGTGAGATTATTCAACATAGCCACCATTTGCCTTGATGGCAGCTTTGTACACTCTTGGCATTCTCTCAAACAGCTACATGAGGTAGTCACCTGGAATACATTCCAATTAACAGGTGTGCCTTGATAAAATTAATTTGGGGAATTTCTTTCCTTCTTAATGTGTTTGAGCCAATCAGTTGTGTTGTGACAAGGTAGGGTGGTATACAGAAGATAGCCTTATTTGGTAAAAGACCAAGTCCATATTATGGCAAGAACATCTCAAATAAGCAAAGAGAAAGAACTTTCAAGAACTTTCTTGAAAGTTTCTACAAGTGCAGTCGCAAAAACCATCAAGAGCTGTGATGAAACTGGCTCTCATGAGGACCACCACAGGAAAGGAAGACCCAGCGTTACCTCTCCTGCAGAGGATAAGTTCATTAGAGTTAACTGCACCTCAGACGGCAGCCCAAATAAATGTTAGCAACAGACACATCTCAGCATCAACTGTTCAGAGGAGACTGCTTGAATCAGGCCTTCATGGTCAAATTGCTGCAATAAAACCACTACCAAAGGACACCAATAATAAGAAGAGACTTGTTTGGTCCAAGAAACACGAGCAATGGACATTAGACCGCTGGAAATCTGTCCATTGGTCTGATGAGTCCAACTCTGAGATTTTCCATTCCATCAGCCGTGTCTTTGTGAAACGCAGAGTAGGTGAACAGATGATCTCCGCACGTGTGGTTCCCACCATGAAGCATGGAGGAGGAGGTGTGAGAGTGCTTTGCTGGTGACACTGTCAGTGATTTATTTAGAATTCAAAGGAACACTTAACTAGCATGGCTACCACAGCATTCTGCAGCGATAGGCACTTCCTATCTGGTTTGCGCTTAGTGGGACTATCATTTGTTTCTCAACAGGACAATGACCCAAAACACACCTCCAGGTTGTGTAAGGGTCTATTTGACCAAGGAGAGTGGTGGAATGTTGCATCAGATGACCTGGCCTCCACAATCACCCGACCTCAACCCAATTGAGATGGTTTGGGATGAGTTGGACCTCAGAGGGAAGGAAAGGCAGCCAACGAGTGCTCATTATATGTGGGAACTCCTTCAAGACTGTTGGAAAAGCACGCGGAAGGGCAAAAAGCATCTAACAACGCACTTACAGTGCCTTCAGAAAGTATTCACACCCCTTTACTTTTTTTCTAATTTAGTTGTGTTACAGCCTGAATTTAAAATGGATTAAATTGCAATGTGTCAATGGCCTACACACAATGCCCCATAATGTCAAAGTAGAACTATGTTTTATAGATTTTTTTAAAAATTAATTAAAAATGAAAGCTGAAATGGCTTGAGTCTATAATTATTCAACCCCTTTGTTATGGCAAGCCTAAAACATTTCAGGAGTAAAAATATTTTAACAATTCAAATAATAAGATGTATGGACTAACTCTGTGTGCATTAATAGTGTTTAACATGATTTTTGAATGACTACTTCATCTCTGTACCCCACACATACAATTATCTGTAAGGTCCCTTAGTCGAGCAATGAATTTCAAACAGATTCAACCACAAAGAACAGGGAGATTTTCCAATGCCATGCACAGAAGGGCAACTATTGGTAGATTGGTAAATATCCCTTTGAGCATGGTGAAGTTATTAATGACACTTTGGATGATGTATCAATACACCCAGTCACTACAAAGATACAGGCGTCCTTCCTAACTCAGTTGCCGGAGAGGAAGGAAACCGCTCAGGGATTTCACCATGACGCCAATTGTGACTTTAAAACAGTTACAGAGTTTAATGGTTGTGATAGGAGAAAACTGAGGATGGATCAACAACATTGTAGTTACTCCACAGTACTAACCTAATTAACAGAGTGAAAAGAAAGAAGCCTGTACAGAATAAAAACATTTCAAAACATGCATCCTGTTTGCAATAAGGCATTCAAGTAAAACTGCAAAAATTGTGGCAAAGAAATTGACTTTATGTCCTGAATACAAAGCGTTATGTTTGGGGCAAATCCAACACAAGATATCCCTGAGAACCACTCTTCATAATTTCAAGCACGGTGGTGGCTGCATCATGTTATGGGTATGCTTGTCATCGGCAAGGACTACAGAGTTTTTTTAGGATAAACAGAAATGGAATAGATCTAAGCACAGGCAAAATCCTAGAGGAAAACCTGGTTCAGTCTGCTTTCCACCAGACACTTGGTGTGGGTTCACCATAAGGTTTAATAGAGCTGGTTCTGAAACCTGAAACCTGAAGACTTGTGTTGGCTCCCCAAGCTAATGTCTCCTAGGCTTGAGGTCAGTGGGCTAACAGTCTTATGGCAGACAGGAGACCCAGGCTTAAACCCTGTCAGTCTATGCACTTAGAAAAATAAACCTTTTGCTTCTCTCATTATCTGATCTCAGTGTGATGGATGTTCACAGTTTTCATGTTACAGACTATTTATTATCTTCATCTTGTAAAGCAAGGGTTTGTGTTTTCCCTTATCAAACATTTCTGTTTTTCTATTTTATAGATGCTGTCTCAGCTTTGCCACAGACAGTCAGTCATTCAACAATCAGACAGTCTCACCAACAACATCAGCTGTGATCCATTTTTACTCAAATTGGAATCGTAATCCTTCCACAAACTATGAAAGCTGTGATTTGGTTGTGAAATCGTTTATGAGAAAACCAACAAGGCCTTTTCATAATCAATTCAACACAATGTGATGCTGTGTTGTTTCTGAATATAACATTTAATATAAAGGTTGCATTAACCACTCTGATGCACATCACAGACTTTGCTATTTGCCACGGGCCCAACAGGCTTTTTCTGCCCTTAAGTTAAAGCAACGTTTGTTCGCTAACTACGCATCTATTGCTTGGCTGCATCAAACATACCACGGTCGAATTCCATGGGAAAATGCATCCATAGATATTTAAATGTACTCACTGTACTATACATCAGGAAGACAGGAGCCTGAGTAGTGTTTGTCACTCAGCATAATGAAGCTGGAGGCCTATTGTACCAGAGCTCTTTGGTATACTATGTTTGGGGGTCTCTTAGTTTCTTGTCAACAATTTTCACAGGTCAGGCACATAAAGTCTCTCACACGCACACACAAAAATGCACCCACACACAGTTCAACACCTTGAAGTGAGAAGTTTTACAGTACATATAGAAATGCATTAAACAGACAGACAGACAGACAGACAGACAGACAGACAGACAGACAGGCAGGCAGGCAGGCAGGCAGGCAGGCAGACAGACAGAAAGGAAGGAAGGAAGGAAGGAAAGCAGGCAGACAGACAGACAGACATATGTACGGCCACTGTTGAGTGTGAGGACTCAGATCAGTTGTGACTCTGTAGCAGATGTTTCAGGGACGGCACTGTCTCCTGCCCGGCCACTCCTCTGACGCACGCTGGGTACTGGTGAGACTGAGACTGAGAGTGGGAGAGGCTCACAGATGGTGGGATATCTGAAGCGGTTTGATCAGCTGAAGCGGCAGGCAGGTAGGTATCAATGCTACAGGTGCCGTGGGGGAGCATGCAGGACTGTACATGCTGCTCTCCACCAGTATACCCACATAGAGGAGAAGAGATGTGGGGAGCAACAGAGAGGGGGGGGGGGGGGGGGGGGAGAGAGAGAGAGAGAGAAGCGGCCTCCAAGGCTTTCAGACAGAGGGAACAGAACAGCTTGAGACAGAGAATATTTCACATCCCCATGGTCTCATATGAGCCTCAGATGACTACAGTACAGTACGCTCTACGGCTGGGTCTTTTATTTCTGAAGTGCTGGGTCTCAAAGAACAAGTGCCTTTCATCGGAGTGCTGCTGCTGCTCTGACAGCTATGTGTTAAGAAGGCCCTATCACACACACCACACACACACACATGTCCCCTCCTCTTCCCCCCTCCTCCCCTGTAGAGTTGTAAAGTGTGACAAACGCAACCAGCGTGTCCCTGACTCCGATCCCTGACTTTATTGTCACCGTGGTAGAAAATAAATAAGCAGAAGAGGCAGGAAGAAGGTCTGGCCTGGAGATGGCCCGGCTCTGAGATTGGTTTGATCGATGAAAGGGCGAGGAGTGCGTTATCGATCCAGTCAGCGAGTTACAGCCGTTAGAGGAATGAGGAGCGCAGCGCTTGGACTTGTTGATTAACTGAGGCAGGCCGAGGCGCTTGTCGGCCGCAGTACGTTAAGGTGATGTACATGGATTGGGCTGAAAGGGCACCAAGGATCTCTGTGCTGCGCTGCACTGTCCTGTGCTGTGCATGATGACAAATGAAAGTGAGAACCATGAAAGGAAAAGGGAAAATGGTCAAACGAAAGGAGAATATACAATAACGTTGGTCATGGCTTTCATTGTTGCATGATGGTTATTGAATTAACTGTTTGATTCACTCTTAAAGCTTATGCAAGCAGTGAAGAGAGGAAGCAACACACACACACACACACACACACACACACACACACACACACACACACACACACACACACACACACACACACACACACACACACACACACACACACACACACACACACACACACACACACACACACACACACACACACACACACACACACACACAGAGAGGTCTGGAGTTCAAACATAACATTCTTAAAGCCCTCTCACCAAAACCTTGGATTACCTTGTAGACAGACGTTATGGCCAAAACAAATTCCAAACTGGTTGAAATGACACCATATTAACGTAATTTCAACCAGTTTTGCTCCATGGGATCACTCTATTCTCCAAATGGACAAGCCGTTGTAGTGTTTGTGAGCTACAGTAGATGAGTTCTCTGACTGTGTACCTGTATGTCAGATTCAATCAGGGAAACGCTCTTGTACGTCAACCGTTTCAGACATCTTCTTCTCCGGATTCCCAAAAAAGGAGAAATGCAAAGAGGGTCAGCGGAGTGGAAAGAAAGTTTCTCTGACATCATGATGCATGCAGCTAGCTTACCATGCGTCAGAGGCAGAACTGGGCCCAAAGCAGGGGAGTCAGTGGCCAGACGCAATGTCTGTCTGTGTGTGTGTGTGTGTGTGTGTGTGTGTGTGTGTGTGTGTGTGTGTGTGTGTGTGTGTGTGTGTGTGTGTGTGTGTGTGTGTGTGTGTGTGTGTGTGTGTGTGTGTGTGTGTGTGTGTGTGTGTGTGTGTGTGTGTGTGTATGCATGTGTATGTGTGTGTGTGTGTGTGTATGCATGTGTGTGTATGTGTGTGTGCGTATATGCGTCTGTGGGTATTTGTGTGTGCATCTGTGTGCGTACGGGTCTGAGTGACGGCAATAGAGACAGAGAGAGCAGGATCAAGCGGAACACTCAAAGAGACTTACTAATAGTGACAGACGGAAGGAGGGAACGAGGGAAGGGAGGAATGGAGGGAGGGAGGAACGGGCAATCTGAAGTCAGTAACTCCCAGAGGTGACCAGTCCATCCGCAGCAGGAATACAGATGGTTTCCCTGTTCCCAGATCAGAATTAAAGGAACGCCGGCTTCAAAGATGACTGACTGGGTCTGCGTCTGAAATCTCCAAGTCAATAGTAGTGCACTATATTGGGAATAGGGTGCCATTTGGGGTGCGGATTGAGTTTTAATAAGGGATATAGAAACATACTTCCTGGATATCAGAATAATCAGGAAGAAGACTTTTTATTCACAGCATGTTTGACCTTTGAGGCTAACTATGCAGATGCAGGGGCAAAGCTAAATAGACAATATACCTGATGGTTTATTTCATTTACCTTTGGATTCAACTATCAGAACTGGTTGGATGTATGGTGAGAGGTAATTATGGAAATGTTTTTATATTTTAACATAAATAACGTAAATATAGACATGACGATTTCGAAATATACTCACCAGACACACATACTTGCTCATAACATTTTTTAATAACAGCTCCATTAGACAGCATACCATAGAGTTCATTGCATTATGATGATATATGGCACATGAGAAGAGTCACCTTCACGGCAACAAGTGTGCGTTCAGCCTGAGGCTAGTTAATAAGCTAAGTGACACCTCTGTAACAAAAGGATGGTAAGCACAAACAGCACCAGGCGTGCATCTCCTCTCCCACCTCAACCCCTTGCCAATGGGGTTTACAGAGTACAGTACAATCTGACTGAGATTACATTTGAACAGATTTATGTTCTAAGCGTTGACTGATATGAGACTGAAACAAGTTCTGCAGAGACTGAGGCTGTCCTAATATGGACACTGTGGACCTATCTGCAATAAGGAGATCTGTGATTGGTTACTAGTAAAAGGGATGAGGATCATAACACATAATACCCACGTACCACTAGGTACTATAATCTTACATAATACAACACAAATAATCTTCATTACGAAAAGATAGAACGGGTTAGAATAGACCTGACAGTTTATTACAACCTCATGCTAATAGGAAGGCTTTAGTCAAGCATGCTTTGCATTCCGGCGCAATTCATTACCCTGGTGGACAAAAGAGCCCCCCCAATCCATTAAATGAATTGAGGTGTCAGAGCCTGGAGGTCAGCTTGGCTTCACAGACCCATAGGGCACTCAGCTGCCTCGTTTCCAACCCTAAAGTCGTTTAAAGGCATTAAGTCTGCCCGTAAAGGTCACATCTTCAGAGATACAGTGTCAGTTAATGTGGGGCTCACTTCTGGCTCTCCCGGCACTTTCCCGACCGCTCCCCACCAGAGAGGTGAGGCAGGGAGAGAAGTCACTCAGAGACTGGCTGCATACAATTCCACCAATCCAATAAAACAGCTCATTGCTGCTCTCTCTAGGAAGAGGGTGGAGGAAACGAACAAGGAGCCTTACTGCGAAAGATGCTAATGGAATTTATATGCCAAAAATAGCCTTTTAGAGCTTCAGACCCACACTCTCGTATTATATTAAAGTTTTGCAAGGGGAGAGTCTAGAGAGGACTGGAATTGCATGTTTTAATCATAACAGCTTAGCCGGCATGATGAAGAGTACTAAAAATTCCATCACAGCTCAATAGGGTTTGAAGGAACCGTTCACAATCTGGTCGTGTGGTGTTAAGATGACGGAATGTTCCTGAGCAGAGAGATTCAGCTGGATGTGATTCTGAAAGACCCTCTGTTCTACTGTTCTATTCGCCGGACATTTAGGACTACAGAATCAAACAGCCTTGTGAATGATAAGATATCAATACAGTCGATAAACTTAATGTAATGCATGAATAGTGTGTGTGTGTGTGCGTGTGTGTGTGTGTGTGTGTGTGTGTGTGTGTGTGTGTGTGTGTGTGTGTGTGTGTGTGTGTGTGTGTGTGTGTGTGTGTGTGTGTGTGTGTGTGTGTGTGTGTGTGTGTGTGTGTGTGTGAAGGAGGGTATTCCTAAATTCTTCTTCTGTCTCTAAATGTGACTCATTTTGTTGTTTTATCATAGAGTATGTCACCATGAGAGGGAGGGATTGTGGAAGCAGAAAGATGGTCACTCTACTCTGACCAGATACAGTCCAGTTCCACATACTGCAGTAGAGAGAGTCTACTGTTCCACATACTGCAGTTTTAGTTACCTCTGCATCCACATCACTGAGCACTTGACATGGACCAACAACACCACCACTCAAGAAGGCGCAACAGTGTTTCTACTTCTTAAGGCAGTTTTAGAAATTCCTTATGTCTACCCGGTCCCCCCCAAATACTACCGCTGCACCATCGAGAGCGTCCTGACCGGCCTGGTACGGTCAGGACGTCCACAACCGCAAGGCCCTCCAGCGGATGGTGAAGACGGTCCAGTACATCACTGGGACCGTGCTCCCACCCACCCAGAACATCTACTCGAAACGGTGCCTGAGGAAGGCCTGCTGCATCATCAAGGACCCCACACACAACAGCCACGAGCTGTTCTCTCCCTTATCGTCGGGCAGATGGTATCAGAGCATTAAGTCTGATACCAACAGGCTTAGAGACAGTTTCTACCTACAAGCCATCAGACTACTGAACACTTGAACTGGACTGACCACCTGCTGTCACGACTTCTGCCGAAGTCGTTGCCTCTCCTTGTCCGGGCGGTGTTCGGCGGTCGACTTCACCGGTCTTCTAGCCATCATCGATCCATTTTTCATTTTCCATTGGTTTAGTCTTGTCTTTCCACACACCTGTTGTCAATCCCATTCATTACCTGTTGTGTATTTAACCCTCTGTTTCCCTTCATGTGTTTGTCAGAGATTGTTGTATGTCAAGTGTTGTTTTATTAGTGTATAGGTGTGCGACGGGTCCTTGTACCCATTTTATTTTGATATATGTATATTACTCGTGTTTGGAGCATTTCATGGACGTTTATTAAAAGTCTCCATATACACTTCGTTTACTCTCCTGCGTCTGACTTCCCTGCCACCTATACACACGACGTTGACACCTGCTCTGATTCTCTGCACCTTAGAACACATGCACTCACTCACTCACACACACACACACACACACACACACACACACACACACACACACACACACACACACACACACACACACACACGCACATATATATATATATATATATATATATATATATATATATATATATATATATATTCGTGCTACAAAATACATGTGAATATTGGACTATAAATTGTGCCTTTCTGTATTATACTTATGCAAAAAATATATATATATATTCTACTGAGCCGTTTAATTTAGGTATTCTTATCTTTCATTATTTATTATAGTTGTTGCATTGTTGAAAAGGAATCTGCAAGTAAGCATTTCATTGGACGATGTATGTCATGCGTATCCCGTACGGCTAATAAAATTAGGAACTTGAAACTAGTGTGACAGAAGGTGACTTAGGTAATGGATGTCTTATACACCCACTGTCCTGTAAGAAGGCACGAGGGGGAACTTAGGCTAGGTCCCAGAAATGGCACCCTACTTCCTATATACTGCACTACTGTTGACCAGAGCCCTATGGGTCCTGGTCAAAATCTACTATACCATATAGGGAATAGGGTGCCATTTCTGACACACCCTATGTTGCTAAGGATCAGCACCTTGATCGTCAAGCCCTATGAAGTCACATTACGCCACGTTCAACATTTCTTTCACCCATTAATCTCACACCCTGGGCCAGTAATTGAGAATGCCCTATCAGCGCAGCGTTAAATTACATATCCTTTTTTTTTTATTACGTTACCATATGGCATCAGACAGGAAGTAATCCAACATCCATTCCCCGGGACTGAATTTCCTTAATACTTACCGAATTAAATTGGTTTTTAACCTTTTAATATGAATATCATACATAATAATAGTGTGAGGTATACTGTAATTGATTTAATCATCTCTGTAAGGGCCTCTAAACAGGCTAACGTACACTGAGTGTACAAAACATTAGGAACATCTTCCTAATATTGAGTTGCACCCCTTTTTTCCCTCAGAACAGCCTCAATTCGTCGGGCATGGGCTCTCTTGCTTCCCACAGTTGTGTCAAGTTGGCTGGAACTCCTTTGGGTGGTGTAAAGGCAGTCAATGTTGTTCTCCCCCTGAGACGAGAAGGAGCATGGATAGGACCAAGATGCGGATTGAGGGAAATAAGCCATCTTTTAATGAAAACAGCAAACAAGACACTACAAAACTACAAAACAACAAACGTGACTAACCTTCAACCGTCCATGTGTGGACACAGGAACAAACACCCACAAAACCCCAATGAAACCCTGGCTGCCTTAGTATGACTCTCAATTAGAGACAAACGATACACACCTGTCTCTAATTGAGAATCATACCAGGCCGAACACAAAAACCAACCTAGAAATACAAAACATAGACTGCCCACCCAAAACACACGCCCTGACCATAAACACATACAAAAACAACATAAAACAGGTCAGGACCGTTACAGGTGGTGGACCATTCTTGATACACACGGGAAACTGTTGAGCATGAAAAACCCAGCAGCATTGCAGTTCTTTACACACTCAAACCAGTTCACCTGGCACTTACAACCATACCCTGTTCAAAAGCACTTAAATATTTTGTCTTGTCCATTCACCCACTGAATGGCACACATACACAATCTATGTGTCAATTGTCTCGGGGATTAAAAATCCTTCTTTAACCTGTCTCCTCCTGTTCATCCACACTAAAATAGAAGTGGATTTTTAACAAGTCACATCATTAAGGGATCATAGCTTTCACCTACAGTAGATTCACCTGGTCAGTCTATGTCACCTAGATTCACCTGGTCAGCCTATGTCACCTAGATTCACCTGGTCAGTCTATGTCACCTGGATTCACCTGGTCAGTCTATGTCACCTAGATTCACCTGGTCAGTCTATGTCACCTGGATTCCCCTGGTCAATGTCACCTGGATTCACCTGGTCAGTCTATGTCACCTAGATTCACCTGGTCAGTCTATGTCACCTGGATTCACCTGGTCAGTCTATGTCACCTGGATTCACCTGGAGCAGTCTATGTCACCTAGATTCACCTGGTCAGTCTATGTCACCTAGATTCACCTGGTCAGTCTATGTCACCTGGATTCACCTGGTCAGTCTATGTCACCTGGATTCCACTGGTCAATGTCACCTAGATTCAGCTGGTCAGTCTATGTCACCTAGATTCACCTGGTCAGTCTATGTCACCTGGATTCACCTGGTCAGGCTATGTCACCTGGGTTTACCTGGTCAGTCTAATGTTTTTTACACTCAGTGTATAAAGCTATAACATTGTCCATCGTCCAGGACTTTGATAGGCCTAGACATCACATGCCTCATTGAGTGGATAAAAGAGACAGGAGGAATGACACCGGGTCCTCTTTATGGCCTTATATCATATCACTGCTCTTGTGTATCTGTCGTGCTACATGACAGTGAAGGGGTCAGATCTATTAGAAGGTGTCTACCTCCGCCAGGCTGAGTAGTGCTGCCTCAGTTCCTTATAAGGTCGTGTAGGGAGACAGTGTGGCACCTTGTGTGAGTTGACACTCGGCCATGTCATTTCAAATCTCTAATGTTTTTCACCCAGAGCCCAGAGAGGAGGTGACAGCCGTTTGACAAGTGGGGGTAATACAGTCTGAGAGAGAGAGAGAGAGGGAGAGAGAGAGAATGAGAGAGGGAGGAGGAGAATGCATTATAAGCAATCTATTGCGCTGTACTGTGCATATGATTGTTTGTCATAACGTTTTTGATATGTGTCAGTATCGTACAATAAATATAGAATAAATAATCAATAATCAATAAGTGATATCAATATGTTTGATATTAATGCATTGTTATTGTTTTACATTTTCAGCCATGTGAAGGTTAACTTAAATTGTCATTGAGCCTGTCGAGAGGGAGAAATAGCCATGACAGAGGTCTTACACTTCGGTCAGGTACTGTCTTTTTCTTGAAGAAAATACTGTAATTGACAAAGGGTTGCCATGTAAACATCTCCCAGTGTCTATTTGTTATGCTGAGCCACACATTTCAGACTTATCTGAGATTGGAAAAGTAATTTTTTCATGAGCACTCTCCTGTGAAAGAAGCATTATTTTATCTAAATGTATTCATTCATTGATCGCTTTAGATGGATCGATATCCATTTAGGTCAAATAGAATTGATTACCATGATGCTGCTGTTTTTTCTCCTTACCTAAATTAATCCTCAGACATTGTTTTTTAGAACATGAACGTTGTTGATGTTGTGGGGAGATTGTGAATGATCAAGTAGCATGCTCCAGCTTTTCTTGGCTGTAGAAAGGTCGGCAGAATGACAGTCTCACTAATGTCTCAGAACCTCACAGTAGACCAGCTAACAATTCTAGGGAGAAAAAATGTTTTTGTAATGTTACCCGTAATGTTCCCCTATTGTTTAAGTGTTCAGTTTTCCGTAAGTTAGGGGAGCGATCTATGTTAGCAAAAACCTTCGGAGAACCATTTCAGCATGTTTTAGAGCTAGAGTTTGGAGAACATTCCCTTAATGTCAAACAGAACATACCCAGAATGTGGTTACCATGTTCTCAGAACATAAAATAATGTTCTAGATACGTTTCAAGGGACGTTGAAAGAATATCCATGTGTCCAGTTATGTAAGGAGAATATTCCATCAACGTCCCACCAAACATAGAAAAAACATGGTTGTCATGTTTTCAGAAGAAATTAATGTTCTAGACAAGTTTCTTGAAACATTCAACCTATGACTTTCAGATTTACACAAGTGGCTACGGAGAAGGGGGTAGTATTTCTTTTGTACAGGACAGGGCCTAACTATAGAGCCCCACAGTGGAGATGTCATAATGCCCATAAAACCTAGCGGTTAAACAAGGAAATAGTTCCAATTGTTTTTACACCATTCATTTTTCCCATAGGGTATTTTAGAAATACTTCAAATAATAGCTGTGGTTCATGTAGGCTTACCTTGGCGTGACATTTTGATAACCATGAAAATCTCTCTCGGACAAGGTGACTTTTACACCTGCATTGCTTGCTGTTTGGGGTTTTAGGCTGGGTTTCTGTACAGCACTTCGAGATATTTGCTAATGTACGAAGGGCTATATAAAATAAACTTGATTTGATTTGATTTTACTTTTATCACTATATTTGGCTCAATTTACTCCAAGATTAAAAAATGTTAGCATCAAAGTAGACTTCATGCAAGACTACAAATCCCTGCAAGCTCATCTTAAGCTGACACCTTTGCTAACAGGTATTGTGTCAATTTAAAACTTGCACAAAACAGTTCACAGAATTGTCAATTTAAAGAAATGTAGCCAATTTATTCATTACTAAATTTAGCTAACATTAGATAGTTAACCCAGAGATTCTTACATTTTCCTTGATTCGGCAGTCTCGTCCAGCTCATCATGGCATTTGTAGTTCTTTAGTCACATTAGCAGCTAAATAGAATTTCATTTTTGGGTGGTAAATACAGGCGAATACATTGATAAAAGTCACCTTGTCCTCGAGAGATTTAGATGTTACGCCAGGTTAAGTCTACAAGAAACACAGCCCTTATGTTAAGTGTTTCTAAAATCCCCTATGGGAAAAATGTATGCTGGAAGAACGATTGAAACTATTTCCTTGTTTGACCACTGGGTTTTATGGGTATTATGACTCATACTGTGGTACTCTATACTGACCCTATAAGCACATGTCCTAGAGCAGTGATGGGCAACTCCAGTCCTCGAGGGCCTGATTGGTGTCACACTTTTGCCCCAGCTAACACACCTGACTCCAATAATCAACTAATAATGATCTTCAGTTTAGAACACAATTAGTTACATCAGCTGTGTTTGCTAGGGATGGGGGGAAAATGACACCACTCCAGCCCCCGAGGACAGGAGTTGCCCATCCCTGTCCTAGAGGTATCCCTTATTGGGACAGTGGTTAGGGTTGTCGTGTCTTTGGCTATGCCGGATTAAGTGATATGACATGCTATTCTATAAAATTATTTCTCTGTAATTAATATTACCTGATTAAGCTAATCATGTAAATGTAATTAACTACAAAGTCGGGGCAGCACGAAATAATGTTTATAGAGCTGTTATCTTCCGAATACACTCTTAAAGACCTGGTCATCTTTTACCTCAATAGCAGTCAATATTTAATTGTCAATTCTTGGTTATCTTCACGAACCCTGGCTAACAAGTTGAATCAGCAATACAAAATTTGGTTTAATTACTTATTTACTAAATACCTAAATAATCACACAGACTTACATCTACACAGAATGGATCATACATTGATTACAAATGATGTCATAAAGGAAAACGTCCCTAGCGGACGGAAAAGATATGACGGATGGTTACACAAAGAAAGGTGGTTGGGTTTTGAATGAAAGAGCGGGAAGACTGAGTAACAAAGGGAGAAGCTATGCTATCGTAAATACAGAATCTTATGCATTCTAAATAACCGCCCATTTGGAAAAAGGAAAATACGATAATAATAATATAATATTTACTCTGAGCTGCGCTTCAATAGGTTGGTCGTAGATGGAAGACCGGGTTGCCCAGCAGGGATCTCTTGTCCTCTGAAGAATGTCCCTGGTTGGTAAACTGGATACGTTGTAGTATCGTTGTGTGTGTTAGATTGGATATGTCGTCCGTCCTTTCCTAGCCCACGTTTACAGCCGCTGCTGCTAACTAAACGGCTAGGAGGTATCACTTCTGGAGTGAATAGGGGTTCAAAGTTCATACCAAGTTGCCATACTTTTAAGCTCGTGCTATATTCTGTCTGGTATAGTCGAAATTTATCCTTTCGGCGTGTTGATCGTCACCTTCACATTGAACACGATGCTAATTTCGTTAGGTTATTATCTGAGCCCTTTTAACGTAGGACCGTCGTCCTCACATCCTCGGAACAGAAAGTTACATTTTAGTAAAGGGGCTTATATAGGGTTGGGAGAGAGGGCCGTGTTTCCTAGTTTACAACCAGTGTCTGTTCACATGGGCGGGGCCACTGAGTTGAGCATAGTTCACTCATGAAAACCAATTCTCTCATTTAGAAGCTAAAATTACATTTAATCTTTTCACAAATAGTTTCATATTTAAACATTTAAATTGCACAACAATTCCATGTGAATCTGATAACTGGAATGTGTAGACTTTCCAAGATACAGTTTATGTCGTCCTATCATCAGTAATAATGTCTCAGACGTCAACTAATCTGACATCCTTTTCATTAACCTGTTGAGGCTAGGGGGTGCTGTTGTCACTATTTATGGAAATCGTGTAATTTTTGAAACGGCTTCCTACTAAATTCTTGATCGTACAATATGCATATTATTATTATTATTGGATAGAAAACAGTCTATAGTTTCTATAGCCGTTGAAATTTTGTCTCTGAGTGGAACAGAACTCATTCTACAGCAATTTCCCTGACATGGAGTCAGATTTCACACATTTTGGCCCCTGTTCTGGAGTCAGTTTAAAGGCCACTGTTATTGCTATGAGTATACGGACACTGCTTACGTCTTCCCCTGGATGCCTTTACGTGATGACGATTTGAATGGTGTGGATTGCGCAATCACAGCCACTATAAATGAAAAACACGTGTAGGTAGGCACTCCTTTCCTGCTGCGTCGGACGCACGGTGGGCACCGACCCGTTCTTTTTCCAAGCATTAGTGGAGCCAGTAATATTTCTCAGGTCATGTTTCTACTCGTTATAGCAGTTAAAAACATCATAAGGTAGTTAATTTAAACCGTTTTATAGCAATTTATACCCGTTTAGTGCGATTTTGGGACATTTATTTCTGAGACACTGTGAATCTCTGGGCACGCTTCCAGTTCATGCCGAACACAAGGTGCATTTCTACATGGCAAGAGGACAGCTTTCGACCAAAAGACGATTAGACCCAAGAAAGGATTCTTTGACCAAGATTCTGATGGAAGAACAGCTCAAAGTAGGAACAATTTATTATGATAAATCGTGTTTCTGTCGAAAAATGTTAATGGCTTAGGACACCATCTTGTTTGACGTAGCTTCGCTAGGCGCAAACTGTATTGAAAAGTAAGGATAATTTAAAAAATGTAATTCCGCGATTGTATTAAGAATTAAATTGTCTATCAATCGCTGTCCACCCTGTATTTTTTAGTCACGTTTATGAGTATTTATGTATACGACTAGATCACTGTCTAATGTGGCGCAGGACATTTTCTGACCAGCTGGGCTACTTTTCTCATTGTCTAACCATGATTTTGGTGGCTAAATATGCACATTTTCGAACAAACTGTATATGTATGTTGTAATGTGATGTTACAGGAGTGTCATCTGAAGAATTCTGAGAAGGTTAGTGAAAAAATTAATATATTTTGGCGATGTTTACGTTATCGCTCTCTTTGGCTAGAATCAATGCTGGTGTAATGTTTGCACATGTGCTATGCTAATATAACGATTTATTGTGTTTTCGCTGTAAGACACTTAGAAAATCTGAAATATTGTCTGTATTCACAGGATCTGTGTCTTTCGATTAGTGTATGCTGTGTATTTTTACGAAATGTTTGATGATTAGTAGTTAGGTAAACACGTTGCTCATTGTATTTATTCTAGTCCATTTGTGACGGTGGGTGCAATTGTAAACTATGACATCTACCTGAAATATGCAAATTTTTCTAACAAAACCTATCCTATACCATAAATATGTTATCAGACTGTCATCTGAGGAGGTTTTTTCTTGGTTAGTGGCTATCAATATCTTAGTTTAGCCGAATTGGTGATAGCTACTGGTGTTGGTGGACAAAGAAAAGATGGTGGATTATGCTAATGGTTTTAGCTAATAGATTTACATCTTTACATATTGTGTCTTCCCTGTAAAACAATTTAAAAATCGGACATGTTGGCTGGATTCAAAAGATCTGTGTCTTTCATTAGCTGTATTGGACTTTAATGTGTGAAAGTTAAATATTTAAAAAATATTTTTTTTTTTAATTTCGCGGCTCTGCCTTTTCAGTGGGGGTGGGGGGGGGGGGGTGGCGCTAGCGGCACCCCAGTCCTAGACAACTAATCTGACATCCTTTTCATTAAGTACCAACGCATATTTTCAACTGGTGGGATTACCGAAATAGGGTTCCATTTCCCACCTTTTGATGTTCCCAGACTCTCTATCTTAACAAAGGGATTTTCAAAATTCACATCGGTAGAGTAAAGAGAGGAAAAAGGGGAAAGGTATTTATGGGGTCATAAACCTTCCCCAACAGGCCAACGTCATGACAGGGTGTTTGTCATTGGTGCAGGCGGCCTGTGTTCGAGACCCGCTAATGCAGGGGTAGACAACCCTGCTCCTGGAGTGCTGCAGGCACTTCATGTTTTGATTGAACCAACCTGGAAAACCAGGTGTTGGTCAGGTGTGGTGCCTAGTTGGAACAAAATCCTGCAGTACCTGCGCCACTCCAGGGACAGGGTTGTCTACCCTTGTGCTAGGGGAATTACCCTACTCTCACATTCTTAGCAAAATATGTTAATGTCATTATTTGGCAACAGTTACAACACACCTACCTGATATAATTAAAATTAGTTTCTCATTGAAAGATGGTAATCTGTAGGATTTCCACTTGAGCACGAATTATGAATACAATTCCACTACCTCATAAATTATCAGTATTTTTTAATTCTATATAGCTGAGCATCTCAAAGAGAACTATTGTCTTTTTGAAATCTGTCACGTTCCTGACCTATTTCTGTTAGTTTGTTATATGTGTTAGTTGGTCAGGACGTGAGTTTGGGTGGGCATTCTATGTTTTCTGTTTCTGTGTTGGTTTATTGGGTTGCCTGGTATGGCTCTTAATTAGAGGCAGGTGTTTGGCGTTCCTCTAATTAAGAGTCATATTTAGGTAGGCGTTTTCACAGTGTTCGTTGTGGGTGGTTGTCTCCTGTGTTTGTGTATATGTTTGCACCATACGGGACTGTTTGCGGTTTGTTCGTTTTATGTAGTCTGTTCCTGTTCATTGCGTTCTTCACGTTATATGTAAGTTCGTCGTTCAGGTCTGTCTGCATCGTTTATTTGTTTTTGTTTGTTTATGCAAGTTTAGTTTGTTTTTCCGTCGTGTTCAATAAATTATGTCATTTCACTACGCTGCGCCTTGGTTCGATCACTACTCCTCCTCTTCTGATGAAGAGGAGGAGGATTGCCGTTACAGAACCACCCACCAATACAGAACCAAGCAGCGTAATGTCGAGCAACAGGAGAGTATACAGGACTTGTGGAGTTGGGAGCAGGTATTTAACGGAGAAGGACCATGGGCTAAAGTGAATCACCGTCCATGGGAACAGCTGGAGGCAGTTCGGAGAGCGGAGGAGAAGAGAGAGAGGAACCGGCGTTATGAGGGGACGCGTCTTGCACGGAAGCCCAAAAAGCCCGTGAGTAACACCCAAAAATGTATTGGGGGGGGGATAAGAGGTAGTGGGCCAAGGGCAGGTAGGAGACCTGCGCCCACTTCTCAGGCTAACCGTGGAGAGCGGGAGTACGGGCAGACACCATGTTACGCAGTAGAGCGCAGGGTGTCTCCTGTACGTGTGCATAGCCCGGTGCGGGTTATTCCACCTCCCCGCACTGGTAGGGCTAGATTGGGCATTGAGCCAGGTGTCATGAGGCCGGCTCAACGCGTCTGGTCTCCAGTGCGTCTCCTCGGGCCGGCATACATGGCACCTGCCTTACGCATGGTTTCCCCGGTTCGCCTACATAGCCCGGTGCGGGTTATTCCACCTCCCCGCACTGGTCGGGCGACCGGGAGCATTCAACCAGGTAAGGTTGGGCAGGCTCAATGCTCAAGAGAGCCAGTACGCCTGCACGGTCCGGTATTTCCGGCGCCACGCACCAGGTCTACAGTGCGCCTTATCCGGCCAGAGCCATCCGTCTCCCCAGCGCCATCTGAGCCATCCGTCTCCCCAGCGCCATCTGAGCCATCTGTCTCCCCAGCGCCATCTGAGCCATCCGTCTCCCCAGCGCCGTCTGAGCCATCCGTCTCCCCAGCGCCGTCTGAGCCATCCGTCTGCAATGAGCCTGCAAAGCCGCCCGTCTGCCATGAGCCTGCAAAGCCGCCCGTCTGCCATGAGCCTACAGAGCCGTCCGCCAGACAGGAGCCGCTAGAGCCGCCCGCCAGACAGGAGCCGCTAGAGCCGTCCGTCAGACAGGATCTGCCAGAGCCGCCAACCAGACAGGATCTGCCAGAGCCGCCAACCAGACAGGATCTGCCAGAGCCGCCAACCAGACAGGATCTGCCAGAGCCGCCAGCCAGACAGGATCTGCCAGAGCCGCCAGCGAGCCATGAGCAGCCAGAGCCGTCAGCGAGCCATGAGCAGCCAGAGCCGTCAGCGAGCCATGAGCGTCCAGAGCCGTCAGCGAGCCATGAGCAGCCAGAGCCGTCAGAGAGCCATGAGCGTCCAGAGCCGTCAGCCTGCCATGAGCGTCCAGAGCCGTCAGCCTGCCATGAGCGTCCAGAGCCGTCAGCCTGCCATGAGCGTCCAGAGCCATCAGTCAGCCATGAGCTGCCCCTCAGCCAGAAGCGGCTAGTAATCCAGAACTGCCCCTCAGTCCAGAGCTGTCTCTCTGTCCGGAGCTGCCCTTCAGTCCGGAGTTGCCCCTCTATCCTAAGCTACCTCTTTATCCTAAGCTACCTCTTTATCCAGAGCTGTCTCTCTGTCCGGAGCTGCCCTTCAGTCCGGAGTTGCCCCTCTATCCTAAGCTACCTCTTTATCCTGAGCTACCTTGTCCCGGAGCTGGACTTTATCTTGGTGTTGCCCCTTAAATTAGGTGGGGGAAATAAGAGGGTGGTCATGATAAGGGGTAAACGTAAGCTGGGATTGACTATGGTGGGGTGGGGACCTCGTCCAGAGCCAGAGCCACCACCGTGGTCAGATGCCCACCCAGACCCTCCCCTAGACTTTGTGCTGGTGCGCCCAGAGTTCGCACCTTATGGGGGGGGTTATGTCACGTTCCTGACCTATTTCTGTTAGTTTGTTATATGTGTTAGTTGGTCAGGACGTGAGTTTGGGTGGGCATTCTATGTTTTCTGTTTCTGTGTTGGTTTATTGGGTTGCCTGGTATGGCTCTTAATTAGAGGCAGGTGTTTGGCGTTCCTCTAATTAAGAGTCATATTTAGGTAGGCGTTTTCACAGTGTTCGTTGTGGGTGGTTGTCTCCTGTGTTTGTGTATATGTTTGCACCATACGGGACTGTTTGCGGTTTGTTCGTTTTATGTAGTCTACTATTTCAATCAACTGATTGAAATAATCAAAACTTGATAATGAGATGGTTATTTGAGTCAGCTGTGTAGTGCTAAGGCAGTTTGGGAAACCCTGCCTAAGAGGCCCCCGTGCACAAAGCAAGGTCCATACAGAATGATTTGTTGAGATCAGTGTGGAAGAACTTGACTGGCCTGCACAGAACGCTGACCTCAACCCCATCGAACACCTTTGGGATGAATTGGAACGCAGACTGAGAGCCAGGCCTAATCGCCCAACATCAGTGCCCGACCTCACTAATGCTCTTGTGGCTGAATGGAAGCAAGTCCCTGCAGCAATGTTCCAACATCTAGGGGAAAGCATTCCCAGGCTGTTATAGCAGCAAAGGGGGGACCAACTCCATACTAATGCCCATGATTTTGGAATGAGATGTTTGACAAGCAGGTGTCCACATACTTTACGTCATATAGTGTATTATAATATATGCCATTAATTAATTAATAATTTACAATAATAATAAATGTGTGTAAAATTATTAATGAATTAATATTGAGTATACACTGAGTATACAAACATCTATGACATAGACTGACAAGTTGAATTCAAGTGAAAGCTATGATGCTTATTGTCACTTATTAAATCCACTTCAATCATTGTAGATGAAGGGGAGGTGCAACTCAATATTAGGTGTTCCTAATGTTTGGTATACTCATTGTATAGGTCATACTTTATTGTAGATGTCCTTACGCATGCATTCAATGACCACATACTGTACACATTGTATACCGACATACTATATCCTTTAAAATTTAAATAGAACTTTGGGGTTTTAGTCACACCTTCCCAGAGCCAGGTCAGCTATTTGACCTGAGATATGATGAATTGACAAGTGATTGATGTGTCACCAAATTTGGAGCATCCTCCATGACTGAATTGAGAAGAGTATCCAGCCTGCTGCTATGATCTGATGCAGCTGCTGCTGTAGGGCAGGACTGGACTGTTCTCCGTCTAACTGACAGATACAGGCTGACGGACAGGTGGGCCTGGAGGATCAAAGAGTGGTGACAGAGAGAGAAAGGGAGAGCGAGAGGGAGCGAAGGAAAGAGAGAGAGAGAGAGAGAGAGAGAGAGAGAGAGAGAGAGAGAGAGAGAGAGAGAGAGAGAGAGAGAGAGAGAGAGAGAGAGAGAGAGAGAGAGAGAATGCAAAGGACAGGGGAGAGGGGGAGAGAAGGGGAAAGAGAGGGGGAAGAGAGACTGAGAGATAGAGTCATGATGGAGCATATTTCACTTCATCAGCATGAGATGCTTCACCACCACCACAACCTGTCCTGCACCATCACCTTATGGCACAGCAGAACATCGCAGAGTTAGAGAGAGTACTTCAGTCTGATCCGGATACAAAATCTTTAATGTTATGGTCAGCCATACTGCAACAGACAGCCCAGTCAGTCAAACTGCAACAGTCAGCCTCAGTCAGTCATACTGCAACAGTCAGCCCAGTCAGTCATACTGCAACAGACAGCCCAGTCAGTCATACAGCAACAGACAGCCCAGTCAGTCATACAGCAACAGACAGCCCAGTCAGTCATACCGCAAAGGTCAGCCCAGTCAGTAATACTGCAACAGTCAGCCCAATCAGTCATACTGCAACAGTCAGCCCAATCAGTCATACTGCAACAGTCAGCCCAGTCAGTCAAACTGCAACAGTCAGCCTCAGTCAGTCATACTGCAACAGTCAGCCCAGTCAGTCATACTGCAACAGACAGCCCAGTCAGTCATACAGCAACAGACAGCCCAGTCAGTCATACAGCAACAGACAGCCCAGTCAGTCATACCGCAAAGGTCAGCCCAGTCAGTAATACTGCAACAGTCAGCCCTGTCAGTCATACTGCAACAGTCAGCCCAGTCAGTCATACTGCAACAGTCAGCCCTGTCAGTCATACTGCAACAGACAGCCCAGTCAGTCATACTGCAACAGTCAGCCCTGTCAGTCATACTGAAACAGACAGCCCAGTCAGTCATACCGCAACAGACAGCCGGGTCAGTCAAACCGCAACAGACAGCACGGTCAGTCATATCGCAACAGACAGCCCAGTCAGTCATACTGCAACAGTCAGTCCAGTCAGTCATACTGCAACAGACAGCCCGGTCAGTCAAACCGCAACAGACAGCCCAGTCAGTCAAACCGCAACAGACAGCCCAGTCAGTTAAACCGCAACAGACAGCCCAGTCAGTCATACTGCAACAGACAGCCCAGTCAGTCATACCGCAACAGTCTGCCCAGTCAGTCATACTGCAACAGACAGCCCAGTCAGTCATACTGCAACAGGCAGCCCAGTCAGTCATACTGCAGCAGACAGCCCAGTCAGTCAAACCGCAACAGACAGCCCAGTCAGTTATACTGCAACAGTCAGCCCAATCAGTCATACTGCAACAGTCAGCCCAGTCAGTCATACTGCAACAGACAGCCCAGTCAGTCATACTGAAACAGACAGCCCAGTCAGTCATACTGCAACAGACAGCCCAGTCAGTCATTCTGCAACAGTCAGCCCAATCAGTCATACTGCAACAGTCAGCCCAGTCAGTCATACTGCAACAGACAGCCCAGTCAGTCATACCGCAACAGTCTGCCCAGTCAGTCATACTGCAACAGACAGCCCAGTCAGTCATACTGCAACAGACAGCTCAGTCAGTCATACTGCAACAGGCAGCCCAGTCAGTCATACTGCAACAGACAGCCCAGTCAGTCATACTGAAACAGACAGCCCAGTCAGTCATACTGCAACAGACAGCCCAGTCAGTTATACTGCAACAGTCAGCCCAGTCAGTCATACCGCAACAGACAGCCCAGTCAGTCATACTGCAACAGTCAGCCCAATCAGTCATACTGCAACAGACAGCCCTGTCAGTCATACTGCAACAGTCAGCCCAGTGAGTCATACTGCAACAGTCAGCCCAATCAGTCATACTGCAACAGTCAGCCCAGTCAGTCATACTGCAACAGAGAGCCCAGTCAGTCATACTGGGGGCCATGATACGGAAGCCACACAGATCCAGGTTACTAACTAAATCAACCAGCCTGGATTTTAACAGTGTAGCCACCATATTTTAGGCCCTGATACAGATAGAAACCATATGGGCCTACTGATTCAGCTTGCTTCTACCTCACACCACGAGCTTCTGCCAGAGGATGGAAGCTGCAGTGTTAAATAATAATATGATCCTTATCGGCAGGTAGCCTAGTGGTTAAGAACGTTGGGCCAGTAACCGAAAGGTCGCTGGTTCTAATTCCCGAGCTGACTAGGTGAAAATCTGTTGGCGTGCCCTTGAGCAAGGCACTTAACCCTAATTGCTCCCGTAAATCGCTCTGGATTAGAGTGTCTGGTAAAAATGTAAAATCCATCCCACCTTAAAGATGCTCCAGAGGCATACAGGCTAATTTGCTTGAAATTACACAAATTAGCCAGAGGTGAGTCTTAACGTGTTTTTCTCATCTCTGTCTCCATTCACTTCAGCAACAGTGATGCAGCTTTAGGGATGGATTCAATCCGTATAGCTCAGGTATCGCAGAAGATTCTATTTTAAATATTAAGGTAATTTCAGATTAAGCCGACATATGCAGCTTTTACCTTGAATGCAGTCTCCGCGACCGTGGTAACATTGCATAGAGCGGATCTTCAGCGGTACAAATCGAATAGAACACTTAATAGAACCCTTAAGGTTGGTGTGGGTGTTAAATGTTGGCTTGGCCTCTGAGCAGTGGGGGTAATGGAAGCTGAGTGAGCCAAAATGAGCAAGTGAGGAGACACGCACACGCGCACGCGCACGCGCACGCACACGCACACGCACACGCACACGCACACACACACACAGCTAGCCTCTGCTGCAGTACAGCACTGTAGGTATCTATCTGCCTATTGGTTGTCCTTCTGGAAGGTTCTCCCATCTCCACAGAGGAACTCTAGAGCTCTGTTAGTGACCATCAGGTTCTTGGTCACCTCCCGGACCAAGGCCCTTCTCCCCCGATTGCTCAGTTTGGCCGGGCGGCCAGCACAAGGAAGAGTCTTGGTGGTTCCAAACTTCTTCCGTTTAAGAATGATGGAGGCCACTGTGTTCTTGTGGACCGTCAATGCTGCAGACATTTTTTGGTACCCTTCCCCAGATCTGTGCCTCGACACAATCCTGTCTTGGAGCTCTACCTACAATTTCTTTGACCTCATGGCTTGGTTTTTCCTCTCACATGCACTGTCAACTGTGTGACCTTATATAGACAGACACAACATTTCTAAAAACTAGTTTTCACTTTGTCATTATGGGGTATTGTGTGGAGATTGCTGAGGATTTTTAAATTACATTTTTTATCCTTAAGGCTGTAACACAATGAAATGTGGAAAAAGTAAAGGGGTGTGAATACTTTCTGCTCCTGTATTCTATGTGAACAGAAAGAGATGGGGAAAGAGAGAGAGAGAGAGAGAGAGAGAGAGAGAGAGAGAGAGAGAGAGAGAGAGAGAGAGAGAGAGAGAGAGAGAGAGAGAGAGAGAGAGAGAGAGAGAGAGAGAGAGAGAGAGAGAGAGAGAGAGAGAGAGAGAGAGAGAGAGAGAGAGAGAGAGAGAGAGAGAGAGAGAGAGAGAGAGATGTAGTATGAGCAATGCAATGTATGACTGTACGAGAGAAGAAAAAAAATTAGAGGAAGGGAGAGAAAAGGACTGAAAAAATTGGTAGAGAAGAAGAAGAGAGCCAGACAGAAAGAGTGTGATTGGATCCACTGTGTATGTGTGTCTGTGTGTGTGAGAGAGAGAGTGTGTGTGGGAGAGTGTGTGTGTGTGTGTGTGTTTCATCGACTGCAGTAGAACCTCCAGGTGAGAAGGGGCAGGTGTTTTGGGACCGGGCAGACGGTGGAAAGCGGTGCCTCTCTCTTCAGGCTGTCCACCACACCACTGCAGATAACATTTGAAAAATAAGCAGATATAACTGAGGCCAAATCCTCCTGATATTTCTCAGTGTCTAGTTCATTATTTTCCAATTCGATTCACCCTGTTTTCCCTCTATCTCTGTAGCTCCTGTGTTCTCGGGATTCAGCCAGGCTGAGGCTGAGACAAGCAGATCTCAGTGTTCTGTTCACAAGAACAATGATGGTAAAGCATGTATTCATGTTGAATTCTATACAGTTTCAGCTACAGAGAAGGTAACTCCAGGTCATCAATCATTGTGTATCAATATTTTAGCACATGATTTTGAAGGACAATGAGCTGAATGTTCATTCTAGCAGTTTTCTGTAGGTTACGAGGGCCAAATGCCAGGGACTTAGTTAACAACCTTTTTCTACGGCTGGCCATGTTTTCCACCTGGCTACCCCTACCCCGGTCAACAGCTCTGCACCCCCCACAACAACTTGCCCAAGCCTCCCCCATTTCTCCTTCTCCCAAATCCAGATAGCTGATGTTCTGAAAGAGCTGCAAAATCTGGACCCCTACAAATCAGCTGGGCTAGACAATCTGGACCCTCTCTTTCTAAAATTATCCGCCGCAATTGTTGCAACCCCTATTACTAGCCTGTTCAACCTCTCTTTCGTATCGTCTGAGATCCCCAAAGATTGGAAAGCTGCCGCGGTCATCCCCCTCTTTAAAGGGGGAGACACTCTAGACCCAAACTGCTACAGACCTATATCTATCCCACCCTGCCTTTCTAAGGTCTTCGAAAGCCAAGTTAACAAACAGATCACTGATCATTTCGAATCCCACCGTACCTTCTCCGCTATGCAATCTGGTTTCCGAGCTGGTCACGGGTGCATCTCAGCCACGCTCAAAGTCCTAAACGACATCATAACCGATAAGAGACAATACTGTGCAACTGTATTCATCGACCTGGCCAATGCTTTCGACTCTGTCAATCACCGCATTCTTATCGGCAGACTCAACAGCCTTGGTTTCTCAAATGATTGCCTCGCCTGGTTCACCAACTACTTCTCAGACAGAGTTCAGTGTGTCAAATTGGAGGGCCTGTTGTCCGGACCTCTGGCAGTCTCTATGGGGGTGCCAAAGGGTTCAATTCTCGGGTCGACTCTTTTCTCTGTATATATCAATGATTTCGCTTTTGCTGCTGGTGATCCTCTGATCCACCTCTACGCAGACGACACCATTCTGTATACTTCTGGCCCTTCTTTGGACACTGTGTTAACTAACCTCCAGATGAGCTTCAATGCCATACAACTCTCCTTCCGTGGCCTCCAACTGCTCTTAAATGCAAGTAAAACTAAATGCATGCTCTTCAATCGATCGCTGCACGCACCTGCCCGCCGGTCTAGCATCACTACTCTGGACGGTTCTGACTTAGAATATGTGGACGACTACAAATACCTAGTTGTCTGATTAGACTGTAAACTCTCCTTCCAGACTCATACTAAGCATCTACAATCCAAAATAAAATCTAGAATCGGCTTCCTATTTCGCAACAAAGCATCCTTCACTCATGCTGCCAAACATACCCTCGTAAAACTGACTATCCTACCGACCCTTGACTTCGGCGAGGTCATTTACAAAATAGCCTCCAACACTCTACTCAGCAAATTGAACGCCGTCTATCACAGTGCCATCCATTTTGTCACCAAAGCCACATATACTACCCACCACTGTGACCTGTATGCTCTCGTTGGCTGGCCCTCGATTCATATTCGTCACCAAACCCAATGGCTCCAGGTCATCTATAAGTCTTTGCTAGGTAAAGCCACGCCTTATCTCAGCTCACTGGTCACCATAGCAACACCCACCCATAGCACGCTCTCCAGCAGGTATATTTCACTGGTCACCCCCAAAGTCAATTCCTACCTTTGGCCGCCTTTCCTTCCAGTTCTCAGCTGCCAATGACTGTAACGAACTACAACAATCCCTGAAGCTGGAGACTCATATCTCCCTCACTAACTTTAAGCATCAACTGTCAGAGCAGCTTACAGATCATTGCACCTGTACATAGCCCATCTGTAAATAGCCCATCCAACTACCCCATCCCCATATATATATTTTTTTTTCTTGCTCCTTTGCACCCCAGTATCTCTGCTATTGCCTTTCTGACTACTGAGTCAACTATCTACTTTAGAGTCCTTACAATACAAACAAACCACTAAAGGATTTGAATAATTATTTCAGTATTACATTCAGCATAAGAAGCAGGGTTGGATTGATATTTGCCCTAATCTTTTATCTGAACGTGAAGAAAATGTAGACTATATTAAATATTGTTGAACCTTGTTGCATTTCATTTGTTAAGGGAAATTAAATTCAGCATTTTTCCCTTTTTAGCACACTGTGAGCTACATCTATATCATAGATTCCCTGCATGTTCCCCGGATCATTCCCTTGCATATGTTCTCCGAACAACGATGTCACTGTACTATAGTTACAACCACCCATGAAATAAAATACAATCTAAAGTTCACACCTACCCACATTTCCATGGAGATCTCCCCCACCACTAGTGACATCACAAATAACTGATGCACCTCAATCTACGATTCAACTCAACACAACAGCCATCCTCAAAACAACCATTAGAAACCATTATCTTCAGCTGCTGGCTTCCACTTAATTTGGCATCATTTCAGAATGAATTACTTTTTAAATCCTCCATGTCTGTCATCTTCCAAGTCGAGCTCCCCATCCTTCATCCTTTCTTTCATTTTTCATGCGTCTCGGAAAAAATCTGCACCAACAGCTCATTGTGATGGAGATTTTCTAATCCCAACAAACCAGATTATCAATGCTCCCGCTCATCTTTAAGAAACGATGTGGTTTTAATTTGAAGTACAATTCATTATGTGATTATTTTCTTTCTTTCTTTCCTTCTCTTTAAAAAATAGCTGGGTTTTTGCGATTTAATTAGCTGGTATTTGTATAAAAATAGGTTTTGTGTGACATCTGGTGTGGTTGTACGTGTTAATGAGTTCTATTCAGTAAGATTACCATCTGTTGACTGGGGATGTCTGATATGACTGCCCTGTGATGACCTGAGACTGAGCCGGAGTGGAGGGGAGGATAGAGGGATGGCAGGGAGGGTGGAGGAGAGGAGAGAAGGAGAGGGGTGGCAGGGAAGGTGGAGGAGAGGAGAGGAGAGAAGGAGAGGGATGGCAGGAAGGGCGGAGGAGAAGAGAGAAGGAGAGGGGTGGCAGGGAGGGTGGAGGAGAGGAGGCGAGGGGTGGCAGGGAGGGTGGAGGAGAGGAGAGAAGGAGAGGGGTTGCAGGAAGGGTGGAGGAGAGGAGGGAGGGGTGGTAATGGAGGGTGAGAGTTCACTCATTCTGTTGGGCTAACAACATGCTGTCAGAATGAGAAACTTTGACTCCCAAAATATCACTTAACGAATACAGGATGGGCTAAATTATTTTCCAAGGACATACATTTAATACACATTTCAACGGATTGCTAGACAAGCAGTAGGTCACTGCTCAGTGACAAGGTGTTTGTTTATGTTCCTCTTTCACAAAAGGAAAGTATATTTAATTAGCAAACATTAACAAAATAGTAAATATTACACATGTAAATGAATAAGCCTAAACTGAAAAACAAAGTGTAGTGTTCACTTACATATTTATGTTTACTTACATATTTATTGACTTGGGCTCTTAGCCAGTCCGTTGTTACAGTATCCATATTAGGAATGTCCTGCTGAGATTAAGGCTGTCCTAATATGGACACCGTACATGCTGATTTTCCAAGCTGTATATCTGAATGAGTCAGACTTGCAGATCTGCAAACTGTCATTGGCAGGGTTAGATGTCTTTATTAGTTACAATTAAAGGGGTTGGATGCTATACTGGCCGCATCATAATCGCTGGTCACCATTTTCAAAAACCTACTCAGTGCGTTCGAAGAATGAGTCGAGTCTGCAGTGCTCAATAAGGTGCAAGTAATGATGAATAAGCAGTACTGTAGCAAGCTTTGGTAGAATACAGTATATGCACCCACCAGTGAAGGAAAAATCCCATTGTCTGATGAAAAAGAGGAATCTAAAGCAGCTTTAGCACCAGATCATAAACACACCCCTTCTTGTCTGCTTATGATACAGTTGTTAAAGACTGCTCAGTTCACTACAGTGTTTATCGTGATTCAGGGTAGGAGCAGCTGAACTGCTGCTATACAGTCATCCGTATTATAAATAGGTAAACAGACAGGCATATTAGTCACTAATCCTTGTTATTCAGCTGGCATTAAGGTGCTACATACGCCAATGCCCTTTTTACGCTCAACATCCCGGCATTACTCATCTCTACAGCAGGCATTTCTGTACGGATTTCTCTCTTCCTTTTTCTCTTTGTTTGTGTCCCAAATGGCACCCTATTCTCTATGTAGTGTACTACTTTTGACCAGTATAAATGGGAAAGGGCGCTATTTGGGACACACACTTTGCCATTTTTGCAACAAAAAATAGTGGGTTGTTTGGATAGAAATGTGTTATTTTAATGAAGGAGAATGTTAAATAGCCTAGTTGAGAAAATACAGGGAAATGAACTGGTGTAGATGTCCATGTTGTTAGGCAGAGGGACAATCCCCTTGTTCCAGATTAACCTTATTAAACATGATCTATCTATTCATAAATTCACTTATGAGCCAGAGTCAGTACGTACTGTTAATCCAAGCAAGATTTATTCCTTCATAAACTGAATTTGAACCCATTTCCTCATATCATATGTAACGATATCCACAGTGTATTTGTGCATATGCGTACAGATGACAATATATTTTATGATTGCTGCATCTTTCCTTGATCTCGTCTCTCACCCTCCCTCCCTTCTTATCTTTCCCCCTCTACAGACTCACCTGTTTTCACCCTATATCTGTATTCGGAGAAAAATCCTCAGCCACACACTCACACTCACACACACATACACACGGCCTCACTGTGTCCCTACCCGTGATTGTGACTGTGCTTTGTTTAGCCCATGAATCTTTTATCCCTCTACAGTTAGCGTTACATCTTTGACACTGCTACAGCACAATGGAGCTGAATGGAGCACATCTGAAGAAAACACCAGCCTCCCACACCATCCCTCTCTCCCTACCCCTTACCCCACCCCACAACACCCCTCTCTCCCTACCCCGTACCCCCACCCCACAACATCCCTCTCTCCCTACCCCGTACCCCCACCCCACACCATCCCTCTCTCCCTACCCCTTACCCACACCATCCCTCTCTCCCTACCCCTTACCCCCACCCCACAACATCCCTCTCTCCCTACCCCGTACCCCCACCCCACACCATCCCTCTCTCCCTACCCCTTACCCCCACCCCACACTATCCCTCTCTCCCTACCCCTTACCCCCCACCCATCCCTCTCGCCCCCTACCCCCTTACCCCCACCCCACAACATCCCTCTCTCCCTACCCCTTACCCCCACCCCACACCATCCCTCTCTCCCTCTCTCCCTCTCTGCCTCTCTCCCTACCCCTTACCCCCACCCCACACCATCCCTCTCCCCCTACCCCTTACCCCCACCCCACACCATCCCTCTCTCCCTACCCCTTACCCCCACCCCACACCATCCCTCTCTCCCTACCCCCGTACCCCCACCCCACAACATCCCTCTCTCCCTACCCCTTACCCCCACCCCACACCATCCCTCTCTCCCTACCCCTTACCCCCACCCCACAACATCCCTCTCTCCCTACCCCGTACCCCCACCCCACAACATCCCTCTCTCCCTACCCCTTACCCCCACCCCACACCATCCCTCTCTCCCTACCCCTTACCCCCACCCCACACCATCCCTCTCTCCCTACCCCTTACCCCCACCCCACACCATCCCTCTCTCCCTACCCCTTACCCCCACCCCACACCATCCCTCTCGCCCTACCCCTTACCCACAACATCCCTCTCTCCCTACCCCTTACCCCCACCCCACACCATCCCTCTCTCCCTACCCCTTACCCCCACCCCACACCATCCCTCTCGCCCTACCCCTTACCCACAACATCCCTCTCTCCCTACCCCTTACCCCCACCCCACACCACACCATCCCTCTCTCCCTACCACTTACTCCCACCCCACACCATCCCTCTCTCCCTACCTCTTACTCCCACCCCACACCATCCCTCTCTCCCTACACCTTACCCCCACCCCACACCATCCCTCTCTCCCTACCCCTTACCCCCACCTCCACACCATCCATCTCTCCCTACCGCTTACCCCAACACCATCCCTCTTTCCCTACCCCTTACCCCCACCCCACACCATCCCTCTCTCCCTACCGCTTACCCCAACACCATCCCTCTTTCCCTACCCCTTACCCCCACCCCACACCATCCCTCTCTCCCTACCGCTTACCCCAACACCATCCCTCTCTCCCTACCCCGTACCATCCCAAAAACACTATTGTAATTTTTTATTTATTTTTTTATTTATTTTTTTACCGTTATTTTACCAGGTAAGTTGACTGAGAACACGTTCTCATTTGCAGCAACGACCTGGGGAATAGTTACAGGGGAGAGGAGGGGGATGAATGAGCCAATTGTAAACTGGGGATTATTAGGTGACCATGATGGTTTGAGGGCCAGATTGGGAATTTAGCCAGGACACCGGGGTTAACACCCCTACTCTTACGATAAGTGCCATGGGATATTTAATGACCTCAGAGAGTCAGGACACCCGTTTAACGTCCCATCCGAAAGACGGCACCCTATACAGGACAGTGTCCCCAATCACTGCCCTGGGGCATTGGGATATTTTTTAGACCAGAGGAAAGAGTGCCTCCTACTGGCCCTCCAACACCACTTCCAGCAGCATCTGGTCTCCCATCCAGGGACTGACCAGGACCAACCCTGCTTAGCTTCAGAAGCAAGCCAGCAGTGGTATACAACCCATATCTATGTTTATTTATTTTCCCTTTTGTACTTTAACTATTTGCAGATAAAATGACATTTGAAATATCTTTATTATTTTGGTACTTTGTGAGTGTAATGTTTACTGTTAATTATTTTGTTTATTTCACTTTTGTTTATTACCTATTTCACTTGTTTTGGCAATGTAAACATGTTTCCCATGACACTAAAGCCCTTAAAATTGAAATTGAATTGATAGACAGCGAGAAAAAAAGAAGGAGAGAGCAAGAGAGAGAGAGAGAGAGGGAGAGAGAGAGAGAGAAATGCACAAATAGAACAAATAATGATTTGCTTCAAGCAGATGCTCTTATCAAACGTGAAAATCCAGTCAGATCCCACAACTGGATTTGGAGCCCAACTGGATGCAGTCAGATGTCAGATTTTGGTCGAGCTAACCACAGCATGTATGTAATTACAGAACAAACATGTCAGAAAGATAGAGTTAAGAACTGGGGATGTAATCAAAATCATGGTCATAATTGTCCTTCACCCCAACCAGTGTCATCATTTCAGTGTATACTGTATACAGTGCTTTCGGAAAGTATTCAGACCCCTTGACTTTTTCCACATTTTGTTACATTACAGCCTCATTGTCAAGCCCTGACCATAGAGAGCCCTTGGCGTCCAGGGCTGAAGAGCTCCACGCACCAGATCTCCAGTGCGCCTCCCCAGCCCGGTATGTCCTCTGCCGGTTCCTTGCACTCGCGTGTTGTCAGTCCGCTGCCAAAGAAACCCCAAGATTCTTTTTTTTGGGGGGGGGGGGGGGGGGGGGGGGGGGGGGGGGGGGGCACATGGAGCTGGCGGCTGAGCCGCGGGAAGAGCCATAGACCATCAGGGAGGCAATGGAGAAGTTGGGAGAGAGAGAGATGAGAGAAATGTTATGTAGGTGTGTTCTGCACGGCATCGGACCTGAAGAGCCTGTCAGCAGTCTGGTGAGTCCTGTGCCAGCTCTCCATACCCTTCCTGAACTGCGCCTCCCCAGTCCAGTGCGTCCTGTGCCAGCTCCCCGCACTCGCCCTGAAGTGCGTGTCACCAGTCCGGTGCCACCTGTGCCGGCTCCATGCACTAGACCTCCAGTGCGCATTCACAGTCCAGAGCTTCCGGCGACGGTTCCCAGTCCAGAGCTTCCGGTGACGGTTCACAGACCAGAGCTTCCGGCGACAGTTCACAGTTCAGAGCTTCCGGTGACGGTTCACGGTCCAGAGCTTCCGGCGACGGTTCACAGTCCAGAGCTTCCGGTGACGGTTCACGGTCCAGAGCTTCCGGTGACGGTTCACGGTCCAGAGCTTCCGGCGACGGTTCAGGGTCGCCTGGGCACGCCTGGGCACGGCGTACAGCCCAGCTCCATGGCCGGAGCCCCCTTTTGCACCGATGCCCAGTCCAGTCACGGCGTCCAATCCAGCTCCATGGCCGGAGCCCTCCTTTGCGCCGATGCCCAGTCCAGGTGCCATGGCCGGATCCGGGGTCTGGGCGGGGGCTACGACCTGCACCGGAGCCGCCCTCAACACTAATCACCCCCCTACCCTCCCATTTGGATTTGGGGGGGGGGGGGGGGGGGGGGGGGTTACTGTCACGCCCTGATCATAGAGAGCCCTTGGTTCTCCATGGTGTAGTAGGTCAGGGCGTGACTAGGGGGTGATCTAGTATATCTATTTCTATGTTGGTGCTAACATGGTTCCCAATTAGAGGCAGCTGTTTATCGTTGCCTCTGATTGGGGATCATATTTAGGTAGCCATTTCCCCACCTGTGTTTTGTGGGATATTGTTTGTGTTTAGTTGCCTATGTGCACGTCGTGACTTCACGTTTCGTTGTTTCTTTATTGTTTTGTTTGTTTCACGAAGATTAAAAATATCTGGAACTATACTCACGCTGCGCCTTGGTCCGCTCATTACGACGATCGTGACACTCATTCTTAAATGGGTTAAATACAAATGTTTCCACGTCAATCTACACACAAGAGAATTTTTTTTTTTTGGAAATGTTTGCAAATGTCTTAAAAATCAGAAACAGATACCTTATTTACATAGGTATTCAGACCCTTTGCTATGAGACTCAAAATGTTTCTCAGGTGCATCCTGTTTCCATTGATCATCATTGAGAAGTTTCTACAACTTGATTGGAGTCTACCTGTGGCAAATTCAATTGATTGGACATGATTTGAAAAGGCACACACCTGTCCATATAAGGTCCCACAGTTAACAGTGCATGTCAGAGCAAAATCCAAGCCGTGAGGTTGAAGGAATTTTCGTTAGCGCTCCAAGACAGGATTGTGTCGAGGCACATATTTGGGGGAGGGGACCAAAACATTTCTGCAGCACTGAAGGTCGTCAAGAAAACAGTGATCTCCATCACTCTTAAACTGAACTATTTGGCCTGAATGCCAAGCATCATGTCTGGAGGAAACCTGACACCATCCCTACGGTGAAGCATCATGGCAGCATCATGCTGTGGGGATGTTTTTCAGTGGCAGGGACTGGGAGACTAATCAGGATCGAGGGAAAGATGAACGGAGCAAAGTACAGAGAGATCCTTGATGAAAACCTGCTCCAGAGCGCTCAGGACCTCAGACTTGGGCGAAGGTTCACCTTCCAAAATGACAACGACCCTAAGCACATAGCCAAGACAACAAAGGAGTGGCTTCAGGACAAGGTTCTGAATGTCCTTGAGTGGCCCAGCCAGAGTCCGGACTTGAACCCGATCTAACATCTCAGGAGAGTGCTGAAAATAGCTGTGCAGCGACGCTCCCTATCCAACCTGACAGAGCTTGAGAGGATTTGCAGAAAAGAATGGGAGAAACTCCCAAAATACAGGTGTACCAAGCTTGTAGCGTCACACAATTGAATACATTTTAGAATAAGGTTGTAAAGTAACAAAATGTGGAAAACGTCTGAATACTTTCCGATTGGACTGTACATTGATGGAGCAATCATGGATGGCAACGTACATAGCAAAGACCATAGCATTCTTTCTGCTTAGAAGAAGCACACAAACACACACATATAATGCTACTTTCGGTATTGACACAGAATACACACACATGGCTTCACCTGCATGTACGGTGTTTAGTACACAGGTGTGATTCATCTCCTTTGCTCTCAGGTTATTGTTTTTGTATCTCTGGTCCTCTGTTTGTTTGTGTGTTTATCCTCTCGGTCACAGTGTGCAGACGTAGCATGCTGTTACCAGTCTGTGGCCTAGATTGCAATTAGCAGTGTTTCTCCTCCCTGATCCTATATTCACACAGCCACGCAAGCATGGATGCACATAGACACACATACACACACACACTCAACCACACAGACTGAGACACACACTCACATAGACACACACATCAAACCTACATTCACACACACACACACACACACACACACACACACACACACACGCACGCACGCACGCACGCACGCACGCACGCACACACACACACACACACATCAATCCTATATTCACACATACACAGAAACACACACCACGTCGGCCACGCTGGAAAATCAGGCCCTTTTCAAGATGATCTCCCAGTGTGTTACTATGGAGAAGAGATTCTCATGTCTGAAGCGCTGCATGTGCTCTTATTGAGGTCATTATCAGATGACTGCGGTCTTCACACTCAGCATGACAACAATGAGACAGTGATCCCTGGTTAACCGAATAAAAAACTAGAAACCACACAACATTAGCCTCTGTCAACAGACGTTCATATACAGCTAGCTCCAGATTCCGATTATTGCTCTAAAGCATAGCACAAGATAAAACAAAACAGGTTTCAGTGTAAAAGTGTGAAGATTGTCCTGTTACAGGTAGCTATTTTGAGTGTTTTCCTCTGTAGTGTCGGTGCTCTGTGTTTATGTTTGTCTTCTTGCTTGCAGGTTAACCTCTAAGCCCTGAGCCTCTCCCTATAAATGAGGAGCATAAGTTATCTTCATCTATTGTATGTGTGTTCATTCTCTCACTGAAGATGTATCAGGGTAGTTCGCAGCCACAGACAATGAATGAGGTTTTTCTCTAAAACCATACCATATAGGTCAGTGGAGGCTGGTGGGAGGAGCTATAGGAGGACTGGCTCATTGTAATGGCTGGAATGGAATAAATGGAAGGGTATCAAACACATCAAACATATGGAAATAACATTTGACTCCACACATGACAGTGAGCCCGTCCTCCTATAGCTCCTCCCACCAGCCTCCACTGATAGAGGTGCTTCAGACATGGAAGGGTCACTCTGCAGATTTAGTGAGCGGAGAAGAGAGAGAAAAAGGAGATGAAAAGGACAACAGAGAGGGTGAGGGTAGACGAGAGACGAGAAAAGAAGAGGTGAGGGGAGAGAAGAAGAAAGCAGATGAGAGAGAGAAAAAGAGAAGAGAATATGGTGGGCAGAAGACATGAGAGAGAAGGGGGAAAACTTTAGCCAGCTTGATTAAACAAATCCCCAAAATGCTGAAGAAACTCTTTCTGTCCTCCCTCAATGCCTCATCTGTTTATTAAGGTCATACTCATTTTGGGGATGGAGGGAGAGAGAGAGAGAGAGAGAGGGTGGGGGGAGAGGGGTGGGGAGAGAGAGAGAGAGCAAGCGAGAGAGAGAACGCAAAAGAGAGAGAGGGAGAGAGAAAATAAGATTGAAGTTTCCACCGCTAAAGCTAAACTAATTAACCAGCGTCTCTAACCCTCCTAGCCGTGGAAGTGGGAGGGGAAGCATCAGCGCACGCCGGCACTCCACGCTCCCCTCTCTCCGTGTGGGCAGTGGAAACATGCAGAGATAGCTCCTCTGTGTTTAATATACTCTCTGCATACTGCATAATATCCTCACTGCGTCCGCTAGCTGCCTGGCTGGCTGGCTGGCTCCCTGTTGCATAGGCCAACAGAGGGGACTATCCAGATGGATGGAAAGATGCAGGTGCGGACGGATTATGCGGGGGCTGTCTGGTGAGGGTTTGGAGTTTGAAGAATGGGGGATGGGTGCTGGTGGTGTGTGAGTGTATGTGTGTGTGTGTGTGTGTGCGGGGGGTGATAGGGTGTGTGTGTGTGCGTGTGAAGTGCGTTGCGGTGGGTAGTCTGTGGTTCACATGACACCCTCCTCTCCTCCAAAAGTTGTAAATCTTTTTAAAAATATATGCTTTTATATCCTTGTTCATCCTCCGCTGTTCAGCTTGCATAGAAAAACGTGATGCAGGGAGAGTGTGTGTGTTTGTGTGTGTGTGTGTGTGTGTGTGTGTGTGTGTGTGTGTGTGTGTGTGTGTGTGTGTGTGTGTGTGTGTGTGTGTGTGTGTGTGTGTGTGTGTGTGTGTGTGTGTGTTTTCCAACAGCACACCTGAGGTACTCACTACTCACCCATACTGTCCCCAGAACTCAGCTAGCTAGCTAACGTTAGTAGTCAACCAGCTACCATACTGTCTCCAGCACTCAGCTAGCTAGCTAGTAGACAACCAGCTACCATCCTGTCCCCAGAACTCAGCTAGCTAGCTAGTAGTCAACCAGCTACCATACTGTCTCCAGCACTCAGCTAGCTAGCTAGTAGTCAACCAGCTACTATGCTGTCTCCAGAACTCAGCTAGCTAGCTAGTAGTCAACCAGCTACCATACTGTCTCCAGCACTCAGCTAGCTAGCTAGTAGTCAACCAGCTACTATACTGTCTCCAGCACTCAGCTAGCTAGCTAGTAGTCAACCAGCTACCATACTGTCTGCAGCACTCAGCTAGCTAGCTAGTAGTCAACTAGCTAATTCGCTTGGATATTCACATGACGATTCCCTCCAAATTATTTACTATGAAATGTTTCCCTGCAGTTGATGTCTGTAATTGAGTCTCAAGACAGTCCAAGTCTGTGTGTGTGTGTCTAGAGATAAAACACAATGACTGCTGCTATCCATCTTCCTAAAGGCCATATTAGTACACACGATGTACATCTCACTCTGTTATAGACAGTGCCTTTAAGAGATGGAGAGACAGTTGTTGGTGCACTCATATAGTGTACACACACACACACACACACACACGCACACACACACACACACACACACACACACACACACACACACACACACACACACACACACACACACACACACACACACACACACACACACACACACACACACACACACACACACACACACACACACACACTGACTCGATATGTATCACAGCTAATTACATGGATAGGTGACTCCCATTAACATGGGTTGATCAATGTCAGCCAGGATGATTTGATTATTAAATCAATTTTAACAATCAGTACCACTTAATGAATGGCAGCAGCGCTAAAATTAGTCTGTGTGATCATCTAGGGATTGTTGAAGTCCTTTCGTTGAATAGGGGTGAAGCTGGAGGAAGCTGATGTACGCATCTAAGTTGTCACCCCCAAAAAACTAAGCTTAGGTCTACTCCTAAATGAAATTGGAATATTATAATGTATTAGTATTAGTATTAGTATTAGTCTGTTTATATTTGTCTAAAATAGGTGTTTTTCTGTAAGCGTATCCATTCCCTTCAGTCATGTTCAACAGACATGCATCCATCAACCAGCCTGATAATAGCTCATGTCCAATTCGATTAATTTCTCTAAACTCTGAATATATTAGGAATGGAGTTATAGGCCCACTCAGGCTGGCTATAGGCAGACTATCACATTCGTTCAACCTATACTGTAGCCCATAACCCATCTATCCTATTTAAAAAGGATTTGAACTGGTTTCCATTACAACACAACCAAAGTGCTGTAACATACTGTACATAAATAAAACCAAATAGCCTAGTACAAAAAGGTTATTGCACAGAAAAACGTGGAAAGACAGGTGTATTGCAAATTCAGAACCGCCGGACAGCAACATAATAAACTAAAGCACGTGATCAGAATGACTGCTAAGACTTGATCCATCAATGACATAGTTAAATAGGTAACCTAGCCTACAGAACTTAAACATATGTTCAAATGAACATGACATCAATAACGCAGCCACATCCTGAGTTCCTGGTGCCGACACATTCACAAATCAAAAGATGGTTTAGTATATAGTTTAAAAGCTCTGACGAAGGCCAATAGAACAAGAAACACTTTTCAATCAGAATACAGAAATCCAACCCAAAAAGAAGTAAATAAATAATAATAATATCTCATTCTGTTTTCATCGATGTAGCCTATGAGGCAATAGGATACTCATGAGAGAACAAAAACCGCTGAGCCTGCATTTGAATACCAACACAGAAGCTTTACTATTCGGCATTTTCACCAGTGAAGTAGCCTAGTTTTGTTGCTTGGCCCATCACTCGCAACCCACCTCTTCCAATGCATTGTGGGAAAGTGTGCATCGAATTCTACTAGATAAAGAACCAAAATTAGTATAACGTCCTGCCATTTAAACTGGTATACTCAATTTTAGAAAATTCATATTGCCTCCTATAAAACGATCTATTTTCACATATGTAGATAAAACAGTATATTTTCACATATGTAGATAAAACAATCTATTTTCACATATGTAGATAAAACAATATATTTTCACATATGTAGATAAAACAATATATTTTCACATACGTAGGATGTGTCATGCGCGATTGTGTTGTTGCCCGCTATTCTTTGATTTTGGTAGTGCATCCCCATATCTAATTGATCAGCTGCTGACAAAGCCGAAATGTGTATGACATCCGGGGCATTTAAAGTATACTTGATTTTTTAAATGTTTCATACTATTCAACTTTGTTTTTTCGCATACTCAAACGGCTTACTATTTAGGATGCAAGTATGGGTATTCGGACAAGACCAGAGAGCATTTGGGAAAGTTGATGTGAGGGAGAAGAGGAGTGGTGTAGGGACTGGGGATATGAGATGAGACCAGGTGAGCTGGGCTGCCTACTGCAGTGCGGTGGGGAGGCTAATTGCTAAAGCAGGAAATGTTAGGCTTCGTCCCAAATGGCACCCTACTCCTTATTTAGTGCACTACTTTTGACCAGGGCCCATAGATGCAGCCATACGGCTGTAGTCAAAACCAGTGCACTATATGGGGAATAGGATGTCATTTGGGACAAATTGTAATATGCTGCAGCAGACTGACTGAGTGCAGACTGCAGGCCTACAGGGAGTCCTTGATGATAGCCTCATCTTATACACCTCACACTCCCTCCTGGAGAGGAGATATGAGTCTCTCAGATAGGAAACTCACTCAGCGGAGAGAGAGAGAGAGAGAGAGAGAGAGGGAGAGGTGTGAGAGAGAGAGAGAGAGAGAGAGAGAGAGAGAGAGAGAGAGAGAGAGAGAGAGAGAGAGAGAGAGAGAGAGAGAGAGAGAGAGAGAGAGAGAGAGAGAGAGAGAGAGAGAGAGAGAGAGAGAGAGAGAGAGAGAAAAGAGAAAGAGAAAAGAGAAAAGAGAAAGAGAAAAGAGAAAGAGGAAAGAGAAAAGAGAAAGAGAGGGGGAAAAGAGAGAGTGAGAGAGTTGAGAAAGAGGGCAAGGGCAGACGACTGTAAGAGTCTTGAACTTAGTGTTCTGTAGAAGTGATAGTCAGTGCTGTAGCCAGAGATGTGAGCAATAAAGTTATTCAGGAAAAGGTGCACAGTAAATATACGATAAAACCCTTAAAAAGTATTTCTAAGCACTAGCAGGCTCTATGGTCTGGTGCGTCAGGGTGGGGGAGTGAAGTGAATGAGAGATTGAGCCAGTGAGGTGAGACGGTGCAGCCACAGGTGCAGTAAGGGAGGAGAGGGAGGGAGGGAGTGAGGGGAGAGGAGGGGAGGGATGAAGCTGCCGCTGACAGCGTTGGGCACACCAGAGCTTGGAGGAATAATGACAAGTTAAAACGCTTTAAGGTCGCTTTAACCCTCTGCTCCCATTTGACAGTTTTCTGAAGCCCATCCATAAATTATTGTTGTTGACTATTGGCAAGTGCTTCTCAGCTTCAAAGCTGCCTGTCAATCTCCTGAGAGATGGAGATTAGATGAGATATTGATGGTAATATTCTTTCAACTTTTAATATCATTCTGGCATTTGGCTTGCTGTTCAATAGTGAGGGGAAAAACACACTTTTGTGTCAATATCACCACACCGAAATCACACACTGTTTTCTTGAAATATTTAATAGATCAGCTTTCAAAAAACAATTCAGATAGCATTTTGAGTCTCATCTACTCAAAACATTAAATATCGAAGTGTAACGTGGCACACACAATAGATTCAGCTGTACTAATATTAAATCATGAAGCTTAATTTGCAGTGAAAACACTGAATTATTAAGCTCGAATACAAATAAACTGTCCCACAATCTGAGTTTTATGTGTTCATATTGCACAGAAAAACAAAGAAAACTTGAAACAACTTTCTTGCCCTGCCAGTGTACCATACTCACTGTTTTTCATGAGAGTTTAACTTCGGTTGAGAAAGATTTAGATGAAAAATATTAGTATCTCCTTCTGAAACTGCATCAAAATTAGAGTTTGATCCATTATAGCATCACTATATTATATTTAGAGTCTGATGTAGAAACTGCTGGCCTGACAACACACACACACACACACACACACACACACACACACACACACACACACACACACACACACACACACACACACACACACACACACACACACACACACACACACACACACACACACACACACACACACACACACACACACACACACCACGGCTCCTACTAACCCTCATTACTTAAGATCCCACAGTGATTTATTGTTTGTTTATGTGATATGAGAGCATCAGAATGGATGTGTGTGTATCAGAATGGATAGGTCAGAATCTGAGCCAATAGTTTAACATTACTTTGTGTATCATATGTCCCAGCAGCCATTAAGCCTGTGTGCTTGTTGACATTTGCCAGCACTTCATATTTTTCCAAGGCACTTCAACTGAAGGACGTGACATTGGACGGATGGCTTCATCCCTCCATGCCGAGCCCCAGAGCTCTGATGATAGGCTGACTGCATCCCAAATGGCACCCTATTCCCTATATACGTTATAATGCACTACTTTTGACCAGGGCCCACAGGGCTTTGGTAAAAAGTAGTGCACTATGTAGGGAATAGGAAACCATTTGGGATGAGTTGTCTGCGTCGTCTGTGTTGTGGTGGAGATGGGTTCCTGTTAACTTATTTACGAGCGGATGATTTTGCAGATGATTTAAGATGAAATTGCCTCCAGTACTAAGAGGTACTTAACAAGATGTAAGTGGTAAAGTTTGAGAGACAAAATAAAGAAGTTACATTTCCATGAATGAAGGTAGTAATGCGTCATTAGGTCAAATCCTATGGCAGAAGGATGTTCTTTATGCATGGTGTTGATCAACATGTTAATCATGTCCACTAAAACTTTTCTTAGACATTTTCAGATGTAATTGTGGTGTGCTGTAGGCCCAAATAGCCTAGTCCCAGGTCTGTTTGTACAGTGTTACCATTTCCTATTTTCATTATCTTGCAAACAGCTGTACGGCACAAACAGATCTGGGACCAGGCTTAAACTACAGTACACAAACAGGTTACAGCAACATCTATTGTTTGTTAGCTACAGTATCTAATGATGGAATAGTGCTGCATTCTCCTCCTCCTCCTCCTCCTCTTGCACTTCATCTTCCTCCTCCTCTGCCTCCTCTTCCTCCTCCTTCTCTTCCTCCTTTCTCCTCTTTCTCCTCTGCCTCCTGATCTCCCTCCTCCTCATTCACCTCATCTTCCTCCTCCTCCTCTTCTTGTTTCTCAATGTATTCTTAATTACTATTCTGATCTGGTTCTTGTCTGTGTGCGGTTTGAAGTGCAGTAATGAGTTGGGTTGATTTTCCTGAGGTGTGCTTTGAATATGTGCTACTTCAATTAGCCAGCTCTCGGTCTTTCCCTGTTTGCCTTGTCAAGCCAGACGATGTTTAATTTATTTTTGTGATTTGTGGTGAAGCTCTCATTTTGTTTTCTCTCTCTCACCCCCTACCCTATCCCTCTCTCTCGCCCCCCCCCTCCATCTCTCCCTCGCTCTCTCGCCCCCTCTCCCCCTCTCTCTCTCTCTCTCCCTCTCTCTCTCGCCCCACTCTCCCCCTCTCTCTCTGCCCCCTCTCCATCTCTCCCTCTCTCTCAACTTGAAAGGCTTTCCGTCTTGTGTTGAACGTGACATTATCTCTGTGTGTGCGCATGTGGCACCTGTGTGTGTGTGTGTAAGCTTCCATTTTAAATTCCCACACACATTAGACATCCTTCTGGACTCTCTCTGAATTACACTGATATTTCCATATCATTTCCCTGTTATATTTCGGTCATGTACGTCTCTGTGCCATGCTGTCAATGCCTGAGTCACAAATGGCATCCTATTCCCTACAGAGTGCACTACTTCTGACCAGGGCCAATTCGGCTCTGGTCAAAAGTATTGCACTAAATAGGAAATAGGGTGTCATTTGGGACTCAGATATTGTTTATTTTTCACTGGGCTAGAATGGATGGATCCCTCCTCTCTTATCTTTGGACGATGCCTCTGTCTGCAGTAGTTTAACACTACAGAAAGGCGAGTGTACTGTAGGCTTACAAGTCAAAGCCACTGCTACAGTAGTCGATCGATCCTATTATTTTCATCTAGTGATTAAAAGCACCTGGCCTATCGATGCAGATTTTTTCTTATCTCTTCCTCCAGGAGCAAGGATGACTGGAGAGCAGCATCACCATTACATTAGTTAGTCCCATTTGCAGTCTGCCTGCGGCCCTGCGTGCACACACACACACACACACAGAGGCATGCACACACACACACACACACACACACACACACACACACACACACACACACACACACACACACACACACACACACACACAGAGGCATGCACACACACACACACACAGAGGCATGCACACACACACACCCTGCGTCGTTCCTCACGGCCCTGCCTTCCGTAGTGTGAGAGTGCTCCTCTCCTTCCCTCTCCTCAGGCTAATTAAGGGAACAGAGTCCTTCATTCTCTCCCATTGATTTCTCCCCCCTCCACAGTGCAGAGAGGATTATGGCTCACTTTAACAGGGCTATTATTCCCACTTCTGCTAAATAATCATTTTCCATCACCACTCAGAGGCACTTTCGCTCTCACCTCTCACAAACACTGCAAGGAGTTAAAGGATGGAGTGGCATACAGAGGGGTCAGGGGTCACAGCCCTGTTGTGCTTATGACCTTGGACATTTACCTTGAAGGGATCGCATCTTTGTTAATATGTCTGAAGAGGGGAGATCGACGGAGGTAGGGAGATGGAGGAACAGGTGGCTGGGTGTGTCTGATTTTGTTTGCGTTGGCTGACCGGCCGGTGCTGCTCACTGCTGAGTAATCTTCTGTGACTCTGGTCCAAATCCATCTTTTGAAAAGGCCTCGCTTTGGCTTTGGACTGCTCCGCTTGCTGCACTATGTGCAATTTCACACTGACGCAGGGTTGCTGACATGTGAAAAAGGAGAGAACACTGGAGCTGGAGAGAAACCATGTGATCGTCCTTGAGGGCTGTTGATCTGCCGTTATCCACCTACGCACCTGCAGCTGCTCGTGCTCGCACACATGCACACACACTCTCTCACACATCACTGTGTATATCATTGGAGGCTCATCAAAAGAGGAAGAGGAGGACCATCCTCCTCAGTGAATTTCATAAAAATAAAAATAGTAAAACATTAAACAAGTTTTTATTTTTAGATAAAACTATACTAAATATGTCACCAAGTAATTGATTAAAACACACTGTTTTGCAATGAAGGTCTACAGTAGTCTCAGCAGCACTCTGTAGGGTAGCACCGTGGTGTAGCCGGAGGGCAGCTAACTCCTGTCCTCCTCTGGGTACATTGACTTCAATACAAAACCGAGGAGGCTCATGGTTCTCACCCCTTCCATACACTTAAACCGTAATTATGACAACTTCCAGAGGATGTCCTCCAACCTATCAGAGCTCTTGCAGCATGAACTGACATGTTGTTCACTCAATCAAAGATCAGAGTATGAATCTATTACTGAAAGCATAAGATACAGTTAGCTAGCACTACAGTGCATACTTTGGTGAGTAGTTGACTCAAAGAGAGAGAAAGGGAAAAGGGAAAGGGAGAGTCAGTTGTACAACTGAATGTATTCAACTGAAAAGTTTAATAGATTAACCCAACCCCTCTAAATCAGAGAGGTACGGGGGGCTGCCATAAAGACAATAGTTGGACAGTTTTTAATAAAATATTTTCTTCCTAAATTAAGGAGAAGCAAGAGATAGCTATATTTCGTAGTATATATATTTTTTACTTTCACTTACTAAGCTAGCAAATGCAGATAGCTAGTTTAGCTTACTCAAACAGAGAGGGATGCTATATTAGCTAGCTGGCTATGGCTATCCAACACAGGAACTATTCCAAGTCAAGGTAAGCTTTTGGTTTTATTAATTTATTGCCACCCAGGCCTGCTGGTGTAAATGCTAAACTGCTTGCTGTACACTGTCCTACATGATTGTAGTGGGGTTTACTAATGCGTTAGTTCTAGTAGCTATGTTTACTATGATGTTAATATGGTGAAAATTATGTAGGCTGTGTGTAGCAGTTAGCTGTTATGGTATGAACGTTTGGCTTGGTTTTTTTACCTTACAGTTGCTATATTGTGCAACGAGCAAAGTGATCATGCGGTTTATATGTGGCTGCTAGTTCTGTGTTTGCGTGTCATCAGGGGTGTATTCATTCCGCCGATTCTCTTGAAAAACGTTTCTTAAACGGAAGCAAACGGAAAGAAACGGGGATAAACATACAGTACCTGAATTTGTCCAATATAAACTATTTTTTGCAACTGTTACATTAATGATTACACCCTAGATCAGCTAGATGCAGGCAAAAGTGTGCAAGGTGGTATTGAATGTGTGACTGTCTGTCACCTTGATTACTCTAATTTCTCTCGACTTGTGCACCAACGTTGTAAACTTTCATTCATAGGCTAGGTTGTAGCAACCTCATGATGGTTATAGGGGAAACTTGAGTATCATGTAGTAGCCTAAACCTATCGATTTTACATTGAACTGGGTGAATGGAATATGAATGACAGTCATCCAATATGCTGTAATAGAAATAAGGCCATGCTCATAAGAAAACAATAAGTGTCCTCCCTTACATTAAACGGCACCGACCTCCACTGGTGTATATATCTAGCTTAGTAAGATTCCTTGATTTAAGATTTCATGACTAGAATTGCAATGAATGTCTTTCTTTTGTGAGAGATACAGAAATAACTGTAGATAGTAAAAATAGTGTTTATCACATAGTAATGTTATAGACCTTGTGTTCTGAGTTATTATGTCCTCGCGTTCTCTTTCCCAAGGACCCTGCCTGTGTACAGTACAGTAGTTTACATTTCAGTCATTTAGCAGACGTTCTTATCCAGAGCGACATACAGGAGCAATTAGGGTTAAGTGCCTTGCTCAAGGTCACATCAACAGATTTTTCACCTCGTCAAACTAGTGACTTTCGGTTACTGGGTCACCGCTCTTAAACACAAGACTAACTGCCACCAGTATCTTAGCTATGTCATGTGCTGACTGGACAACAGCATGAATGAGGAAATTGTCTGGCCTGGGCCTAAAAATACTATCATTGTGTTTAATCACTGAGCTGCAGTGGGTGTCAACACATCAGACAACCTGAAAGGATCATCTGTTGTCCCTCTCCTGGAGAGAGAAAGAGAATGAGAGAGAGAGAGAGAGAGAGAGAGAGAGAGAGAGAGAGAGAGAGAGAGAGAGAGAGAGAGAGAGAGAAAATGAGAGAGAGAGAGAGAGAGAGAGAGAGAGACTACACATTCAGAGAAAGCAAGACAGAGAGAGACAGAGACATAGACAGAGACAGAGAAAGAGAGAGAGAGAGAGAGAGAGAGAGAGAGAGAGAGAGAGAGAGAGAGAGAGAGAGAGAGAGAGAGAGAGAGAGAGAGAGAGAGAAAATGAGAGAGAGAGAGAGTGAGAGATAGAGAGACTACACATTCAGAGAAAGCGAGACAGAGAGAGACAGAGACATAGACAGAGACAGAGAAAAAGAGAGAGAGAGAGAGAGAGAGAGAGAGAGAGAGAGAGAGAGAGAGAGAGAGAGAGAGAGAGAGACAGAGAGAGAGAGCGCGCGCGAGAGAGAGAGAGAAATATGAGGAACTTCAAACCCTATCCGCCCTCTGAAACCAACAGCAGAGGAAGATGAAGGAGATTACAGAGAAAACTGACGTTTCTGGAAGTTTTCTTATAGTGAAACACTCTGTCAAGGTAAAAAATACACAAGTGTGTTTGCGTGGGTCTGTGCATGTGTGTGTTTGCGTGTGTAAACGCATGTATGTGTGTGTATTCTTCAGTTTTTTCTTGGCATATCTCTCTCTGAAAACACTGCAGTGTGTAAAATACAAAAAAAAGCAGAGCTGGCAAACGCATCAGAGTGAGCTGCTATACTGCTCCCTTGTGAGGGGGACCTTTGATAAATCTGGCCCTTTCAGAGTACTGCTGTTTCTGTAATGACATCCCACAGACTGTCTCGGTCAGACACCAACCTGGCTGGCCTCCTGTTTTAAACATGGAGCAGCTCTGCTCTCCCACCAGACACTTAATAATGCTTACGGCTAGACTAGAGGAGAGGACGAGAGGAGGAGGAGAGGCCTGCATTAGTGATGTGCGGGTCAGCTGTTCGTGGCTAATAATGCATCCGCAACCCGGGCCCGGCTCCACGAGGGGGCAAAAGGGGGTTTAGCCCCTTCAGTTGAAACTTGTGTCCCCTCAGTTTTAGTTTGTCCCTATATAAAAATAGCAAAAAAGTTCAAATGATTGAGTGACAGGTATCTCCACGGCGCTGTCAGAACAATGGACAAAGCACTCTGTGGTGTGTTTAGGGGGGCTATGGAAAGCCACTGGGGCGGTTAGGTGTGATTTCTTTGGTTTTCCATTAAAAGCGGGAAAAAACGAGCTTCACTTAGTGGTCGTTCACGCAATGTAGCCTGAGAATGCGCTGGAGGACATTTTTAATGTCTGTGACTCACTCTACAAGTTCTTAAAGAAACCAGTAGTGGCTGTTCTGTACACTGGAGAAACCTTGAAAAGGCTATTGGATCAAAGGTGGACCCGACACCTGGCTACTGTGTCAGTGGTTGTTAAAAGTTGTGACAGCATTGTAAAGATCCTCTGACATCGAATGCACACATTCGTACAACACAGAAGTAAGACTCGAGGTTACAGGACTGCTGAAGGCAGTCATGGATCCCGGCTTTAAGTTTACAGCCACCATGGTGCACAGAATCCTCAGTCTTCTCGATCCTCCAAACAAATGACTCCAGGCAAAAGCAACCGATTATTACACTTGAGTCAAAGTGGTCCGCAGTGCGTTGGAGTGCATCAAGAAGCTGAGGTGTGAAAGCAAGTTCAAAGCCATTTGGGCACAGTGCAGTGCCAGTGGCACTGATGCACCACCAGCTCCAAGCAAACAATGACGTTATGTAAGTACAAATCTCCAGAAATAGCTGGTGGAAAATACCGTAGGCCAGCAGGACAGAGGAGAAGAGACTAAATGTAAAAAAAACTGTTCTTCAGCACATTTGATGCTGTCATTGGTGAAATGTCAGAGTGATTCAGCGAACACATCATATGGTGGAGGCCCTATGTGCCCTTGACCCAGAGAGCCATGACATTCTACATGTGAAAAAGGTGAAACCATTTGTTTCTTTACTGTTACTGTTTACTGTTAACTCTAAATATACATTGTTTCATTCCTTTAACGATCTGATATGTTGTTTAATAGGCCTACTACTGTACTTGGTAATTCTGTTTTGTTCTGTTCGCATTCATTCATTTGCATTCACAGTTGTGTCGGTATTCTAAGCCAATCTGCTATTCAGTATTTTTGTTTGCGTGCATGAATAATTAGGCTACTACTTTCAGCATTTACTTTGCATTACATTGGTAAGACAGCTGTGTGTACAGCTGCATTCACATAGGCTGTTTGGAATAAGTGAATTACCCTATCTATCTTGTACCCTATATTCATTACCAAAACAACCTTGTTTTAGTGTGTAGGGCGCTGATTGTGCTGATACAGTGCAGCGGAGATAGGTTACTGATTTCACGCCAACCTGTCACTTCAAAAGCACTCAAGGATCTCGGAGTCTCGGCATTTAAACTTTATGTTTATGTAGCATAGGGTGTTATAAGCTGAATTCAACATAATTCCAATGCATAACCCCCCGAAAATGGTGCCCCCTCGCTGATTTCAACTGCCCCCTTGGTCACTTTATTCTAGCACCAGGTAACCACCCAACTATATGTGATGAAGTGAAAAACATAGGCCTACACCTCACCCTAACCCGCAAATATGCTGTACAGTCAGAGATGCCGGAACGTTTTTTTGACAGGGGTTGCAGGATTTTTTTTAACGCTTAATATAGATAGCCCTATGTTTCTGCTTATATTTTCCGACATTTTGTTAGGCTATTTGTGAATCAGCTTGTCTATAATTAGATTCATACAGCTTCTATTCTGTCATTACATGTTGTCCTAGAAGACTAAATAAACCCTTGCTCACCAAAAAATATATCATACATCGATAGAATGAATGCTTCAATCTAGTTGACATCGGTAAAAGGTTTCTTTTTCATTTCTGGTTCTCTTGTGCAGCAAAGAAGTTCACAGACCGGGAGAAAATGCAATGTAACTCCTCACCTACAAAAATGTTGCACTTTTATTTATTTTTTTCTGCAATTCTACATGGTTTCTTAACAGGGGGAATCCACATTAATGAACAGAACACAACTATTTTTCTTAGGATTTGCCACAATATGTAACGGTTGTCCTCCTCCTCTTCATCCGATGAGGAGGAGCAGGGATTGAACCAAAATGCAGCGGAGTTTGAAGACATGATTTATTAAAGAAAACACGAACTTGACTAAACTAACAAAACAACAAACGGTGTAGACAGACCTGGACGACGAACTCACATAAACACAAGAATGCACGAACAGGGAAAATAGCCTACACATAAAAATGACGAATAACAAAACAAACCGAACAGTCCCGTATGGTGCGACAAACACAGACACAGGAGACAACCACCCACAACGAACACTGTGAAACAACCTACCTAAATATGACTCTTAATTAGAGGAACGCCAAACACCTGCCTCTAATTAAGAGCCATACCAGGCAACCCATAAACCAACATAGAAACAGAAAACATAGAATGCCCACCCAAACTCACGTCCTGACCAACTAACACATACAACAAACTAACAGAAATAGGTCAGGAACGTGACACAATAAATGATATTAAAGTGTTTAATGACTAAATTACTAATCTACTCCCTTCCCTAAAAAATCCACCCCAATAATAAATTGACAGGTCTGAAACCCTACCAACCCTATGACTCACAAGTATCCTGTCCCCTTCCCTGAAAACTCCACCCATAGTGATCGATTGTTAAGTCGTGGCCAGGATAATGCATGACAATGAGGAAATTAAACCGAAAATGGGAGGAATAATATTTTTTTACCCAATAATAATTCAAATTTTGTACTTGGTAGGTTAAGACAAATCATTGTTAAATTGCACAAGTTTTGTTTTTGACACAAATAATGTGATCAAAATAACATAGTACAATTACAAATGTGAATTTGTATGTATCTGTAATGTTCGTCTAATGCCTCCTCCTCGGACGAGGAGGAGGAGTAAGGGTCGGACCAAAATGCAGCGTAGGTTGAATCCATAATGATTTATTTAAAGACGAAGACGAACACGAAAAACACTTTGAAAATTACAAAACAACAAAACGACGTAGACAGACCTGAACATGTGAACTTACATAAAGACGAAGAACGCACGAACAGGAACAGACTACATACACGAACGAAAACTAAACAGTCCCGTGTGGTGCGACATACACAAACACGGAAGACAATCACCCACAAACAAACAGTGAGAACAGCCTACCTTAATATGGTTCCCAATCAGAGGAAACGTCAAACACCTGCCTCTAATTGAGAACCATATCAGGCAACACATTAAACCCAACATAGAAACACAATACATAGACAACCCACCCAGCTCACGTCCTGACCAACTAAACAAAGTAAAACAAAGGCAAATAAGGTCAGGAACGTGACAGTATCTTTTAACAATTGTATTTCTCAATATGGCAGTGGTATCTGGTAGGGCATTGAACAATTTCAAAACGCAAACTGGAGTTGTATATTTAAACATGGTCATAGATTATGTTCACATAAAAATAATATTGCAAATGTATCATTCATTTATCATTATCAAATTCATTTTTATTTTGGCAGCTATATATATCCATAAATTGTGGCCCTGAATAAGAGCTACTTCATACAACAACAACAAATTGCAAGCTTTTCATATACAGCCTGCATATTTTGTTATTGTTTAGACCTAATTTGACAAAAAGAAACAAAGAACAGCATTGCATAAATCATGTAATTGCGTTTTGGTTCTTAAAACCTGTGTATTCAGTTGGTAGAGCATGGCACTTGTAACGCCAGGGTTGTGGGTTCGATTCCCACAGGGGACCAGGTACAAAAAAAGCATGAAAATGTGTGCACTCACTAAGTAAGTTGAGTGTCTGCTAAAAGTATTTTTTTTTTAAATGGAACCACACATTTGGAACAAAAATCATTCTGCTGTAGCCTATTCAGCCTAGAAACTGAATAAACATGAATAAACAAGAAACAAAGAACAGCATTGCATAAATCATGTAATTGCGTTTTGGTTCTTAAAACCTGTGTATTCAGTTGGTAGAGCATGGCACTTGTAACGCCAGGGTTGTGGGTTCGATTCCCACAGGGGACCAGGTACAAAAAAAGCATGAAAATGTGTGCACTCACTAAGTAAGTTGAGTGTCTGCTAAAAGTATTTTTTTTTAAAATGGAACCACACATTTTGAACAAAAATCATTCTGCTGTAGCCTATTCAGCCTAGAAACTGAATAAACATGAAAAGTATGACGAATAACAAAAGTGTAGTCTCAGCAAGCACATTACTTGAGCGTTCAGCTTTTACTCTGACATGGACTTTTTGCAGTGTCGTTTTGTTGGTTGAAGCACTGTCACATTGTCACCATCAAAATGTTTAAATTCACTTATTTTAGCAGAAAACATATTTGATGCAACGAGGGTAGAGATGGCTTATTTGGTCGATATTACTTGCCAAGCAGAGCCGTTTGATCGAGGTACAGATATCCTGTGCTTTTTCATTTTGCACATATCCGCATACAGACAACAACAGCGAAGCGGCCAAGGTGCTCACATATGGGGCTCAGCCAGGACTGTTACTTTTGTGTGTGATTTAATGTGTGATTTAACCGATTGATTTTATGAAAATAGATGGCAAAAATGCCAAATTGTGTTAAATGTATGTATACAGTTTAGCAAGAAAAATGATTTGACAGATTGAATCATGTAATATTAGGCCTTCTGATTATTTCTCAGTATCTACTCATTGATAGCCTGTGAGCTATACCAGACATCCAGTTTTCTGCAACGGTGCAACCAACCTTTGGTATGCTGATGGAAGGCTACTCGGAGTCAGAGGTTGCGATTCCCTGAAGCTTAATCAGACGTGCCCGTGCTCATCATGGTTCTAACAGACAAAGTGAAATAACAATGAATTTGCTTGTGATATCTCACAACACCCTGAGCGCATCAGCCATGATGATGAAACAACGATACAAATGTAACAACAGCACAACAAAATAGATAAAACATTTATTTTCAGGTGCCTTCTCATTTTAAACACAAGTGGTGCAACTAGTGCATTTTAATGGCACTGAAACCAAACAGTGGTGCGCAGGACAAAGCTAAACTTTCCAGTGATCAAAATCATTCATCTTGAGGCAACAGAGGGAAGGGGTGCAAAATGCAATCTGTTCATTATTATATCATATATAAAAGGGACATATCTATTTTATTACAGTGTAAAAAAGGCCATCCTCCTCTACTCCTCTCTACCTAACTTCCCCTCACAGTCACTTCAGTCTCCATAAAGTCCCGTTAGTTTGGCTGCTCAGCCTACCTAAGTTATCCCTCACCCATCATAGCCCTGCCATTCCCAACCAATCAGAGCGCTTGGAAATCTGCATTTGAATACTTCACCCGCCCACTCAGGTCAGAGTGTTATCGTCGTCCACAGCATTTTCCATAGAGGCCTTTATTAATGTGTTTTATTGTGCTGCCATGGGGGAGCTTCTAGAGTCATCCCAGACAGCTCTTGGAACTTGCTCATGCGCAGAGTAATTTATGACCTTGTGGTGCCAGGGCTGATCTAAGGTCTCAGCCTGGCAGATTCTTACACAAGGCTGGAGAGAGAGGGAGCCATACATCTTGAACTAGTTTCTCTCTCTCCAAAAGGTAAATGTTTAAGTTTACGTTTATATTGATGCTGTGTTTATAGCCGTTTATAGACATGTTGTAAGTGTAATGTCATTTGACATTTATTCATGTACATATAGGTATATTGCATAGTTATAATCAGTAACTAATACTGTTTACATGTGTGTATATCTTTGTCTTATAGAACCACAACAATAAGATTCCAAGTCATTCGGGTTACTAAAATCATATAAACATCCTCAAAGGAAACAGTTGTGTCTTTGTGTGTAGGTGGTGGTGACTATCAAGAGTACGGTAATGGGCCTCAACATCCTGTTCTAACCGGACAGCACTATAGAGGACAGAACCAAGCCAATCAGTTTTAGGTTTATAGCGGGTGAGGGCGTTCACAGCCGACCACTCAGACAGGTGAGGGTATACCAGCCAACCGTTTTTACACGGTCCTTCTAGCCGGATTTAGTGACCAATAGTTTTTACATGGTCCGTAATTTCTCTGGATTTAGCGACCAATAGTTTTTACATACAGAATAGCTCAAAAACAATAATTGAAAATGACATATATCCCCAATGGATGATGATCATGCACCCCTATTTTGAATATGGAGGTGCAGCTGCTCCATTTCCTACATTGCTCAGGCTACAGTATGCTCATTATCACATATAACATCTTTCACAAACAAATTCTGACATTGTCCTTTTTGCCTCAGTGGATCGATTTGCAATTGACGTGTATTTGGCGCACGTACAGTTAGACCCTAAAGCTTAGGCTTAGACCAATGCACTAACAGGATATAAAAATAATCAAAGAAAAACCTCAATGTAGTCTATAGATATGAATTGCACAAGAATTATACATTTATTGATTTATTGATTAGTTTTCTCTTTATTCAAACCTGCCACCCATCTGACCTTCATCCGCACAATATTTCATGACCCTAACAACCGATGTCCACTAGATGCATATGTGTTTTGTTTCACAGGATGTCTAGCCCGCATTTTCTGTACTTGATGCACATTTGCTTCGCTTTTCACCTAGCTAAAAGCTAGCTAGTTGGAGTCTGTGTCTCTACTTCTGTGCACGATTTTAATATATTGAACACATGCGGTACACAGAATGCACCACAGCCTAGTGCGGCATCCCCAACATAGAGTTGCGGACTGCTCCATTGGCAATGAATGACTCGCTGGAATGCAAAGAGCTCGACACATCTGGTGGACATGAGGAAATAACCACGGGGACTGCGGGTTAGCCTGTGTCACTGATGTTATGTTGTCCAGACCACGGATCCACAGCCGCTGCCCCTCAGCCTGTTTATTAGTTTGGGGGATATCAATCATAGACGGAATTGAGGTTGTTTCCCTTAGTGATGAGGTTAATAGCGGCTACTCCGGGGTTGAATACAGAATCCCCAAAAATGATCATCAGGCTACCAGCTACTAACCCCTCATAGAGGGAGAGGCAAAGCAGGGAGAGAGTTAATACATATGGGCAGACCTCTGGATCTTTTCTGAACGATTACTGTGAGAGGCCTTCCAATCAACTTCACTTCTCCCCACTGTTTCTGGTTTCAACTTGTCACTTTTAAGCAGAGAGAACCTGTTTTCACATACACAAACACATAGATTACCTGTTATGGCTCACTGTATACCTGTGGCGTCCTCATTGTTGCTGACTTGAAAGAGTTCAATGATATACCGTTAATAGACTCTTACGGAATTATTCTGACTAGAAGAGGTTAATGATATACTGTTTCTAGAACTATTTGTTACACGCATGGCTAGTAAGCTGGAATCGATGTTGATTACAAAGTGGAAGATGGATATTGACCTTTTCCCAATGTGTTACCACTTGTAAATGTACTGAGGAGTGGTATTAAATTAGTATTTGTTGGGAGTGTCTATTGGTCGTGAGAGTTGATGACGTCACGTTAGTGTTACAGTGCTTATCTGATCACAGGGTGCACATTCTTGACTTCCGGCCCCGACCAAGATGGCCGCCTCGCTTCGCGTTCCTTGGAAAATATGCAGTATTTTGTTTTTTTATGTGTTATTCCTTACATTGGTACCCCAGATAATCTCAGGTTTCATTACATACAGTCGGGAGGAACTACTGAATATAAGAGCAACGTCAACTCACCATCGTTCCAACCAGGAATATGACTTTCCCGAAACGGATCCAGTGTTTTGCCTTCCACCCAATACAATGGATCTGATCCCAGCCGGCGACCCTATGCGACGCCGTAAAAGGGGCAAACGTAGCGGTCTCCTGGTCAGGCTTCGGAGACGGGCACATCGCGCTCCACTCCCTAGCATACTACTCGCCAATGTCCAGTCTCTTGACAATAAGGTTGATGAAATCCGAGCAAGGGTAGCTTTCCAGAGAGATATCAGAGATTGTAACGTTCTCTGCTTCACAGAAACATGGCTAACTCAAGAGACGCTAACGGAGTCGGTGCAGCCAGCTGGTTTCTTCACGCATCGCACCGACAGAAACATACATCTTTCTGGTAAGAAGAGGGGCGGGGGGTATGCCTTATGATTAACGAGACGTGGTGTGATCATAACAACATACAGGAACTCAAGTCATTCTGTTCACCTGATCTAGAACTCCTCACAATCAAATGTTGACCGCATTATCTATCAAGGGAATTCTCTTTGATTATAATCACAGCCGTATATATTACCCCCCAAGCAGACACATCGATGGCCCTGAACGAAATCTATCTGACTCTTTGTAAACTGGAAACCACACACCCTGAGGCTGCATTCATCGTAGCTGGGGATTTTAACAAGGCCAATCTGAAAACAAAACTCCCTAAATTCTATCAGCATATCGATTGTGCTACCAGGGCTGGTAAAACCTTGGATCATTGTTATACTAACTTCCGCGGCGCATATAAGGCCCTCCCCCGCCCTCCTTTTGGAAAAGCTGACCACGACTCCATTTTGTTGCTTCCAGCCTACAAACAGAAACTAAAACAACAAGCTCCCTCGCTCAGGTCTGTTCAACGCTGGTCCGACCAATCTGATTCCACACTTCAAGACTGCTTCGATCACGCGAATTGGAATATGTTCCGCATTGCGTCCAACAACAACATTGACGAATATGCTGATTCGGTGAGCGAGTTCATTCGAAAGTGCATTGACGATGTCGTACCCACAGCAACGATTAAAACATTCCCAAACCAGAAACCGTGGATTGACGGCAGCATTCGCGTGAAACTGAAAGCGCGAACCACTGCTTTTAACCAGGGCAAGGTGACTGGAAACATGACCGAATACAAACAGTGTAGTAATTCTCTCCACAAGGCAATCAAACAAGCTAAGTCCCAGTACAGAGACAAAATAGAGTTGCAATTCAACAGCTCAGACACAAGAGGTATGTGGCAGGGTCTACAGTCAATCGCGGATTACAAAAAGAAAACCAGCCCCGTCGCGGACAAGGATGTCTTGCTCCCAGACAGGCTTAATAACTTTTTTGCTCGCTTTGAGGACAATACAGTGCCACTGACACGGCCCGCTACCAAAACCTGCGGGCTCTCCTTCACTGCAGCCGAGGTGAGTAAAACATTTAAACGTGTTAACCCTCGCAAGGCTGCAGGCCCAGACGGCATTCCCAGCCGCGTCCTCAGAGCATGTGCAGACCAGCTGGCTGGTGTGTTTACGGACATATTCAATCAATCCTTATCCCAATCCTTGTCTGCTGTTCCCACATGCTTCAAGAGGGCAACCATTGTTCCTGTTCCCAAGAAAGCTAAGGTAACTGAGCTAAACAACTACCGCCCCGTAGCACTCACTTCCGTCATCATGAAGTGCTTTGAGAGACTAGTCAAGGACCATATCACCTCCACCCTACCGACCCAATAGGTCCACAGACGACGCAATCGCAACCACACTGCACACTGCCCTAACCCATCTGGACAAGAGGAATACCTATGTGAGAATGCTGTTCATCGACTACAGCTCAGCATTTAACACCATAGTACCCTCCAAACTCGTCATCAAGCTCGAGACCCTGGGTCTCGACCCCGCCCTGTGCAACTGGGTCCTGGACTTCCTGACGGGCCGCCCCCAGGTGGTGAGGGTAGGTAACAACATCTCCACCCCGCTGATCCTCAACACTGGGGCCCCACAAGGGTGCGTTCTGAGCCCTCTCCTGTACTCCCTGTTCACCCACGACTGCGTGGCCATAGCCGCCTCCAACTCAATCATCAAGTTTGCGGATGACACTACAGTGGTAGGCTTGATTACCAACAACGACGAGACGGCCTACAGGGAGGAGGTGAGGGCACTCGGAGTGTGGTGTCAGGAAAATAACCTCACACTCAACGTCAACAAAACAAAGGAGATGATTGTGGACTTCAGGAAACAGCAGAGGGAGCACCCCACTATCCACATCGACGGGACAGTAGTGGAGAAGGTGGAAAGTTTTAAGTTCCTCAGCGTACACATCACGGACAAACTGAATTGGTCCACCCACACAGACAGCGTTGTGAAGAAGGCACAGCAGCGCCTCTTCAACCTCAGGAGGCTGAAGAAATTCGGCTTGTCACCAAAAGCACTCACAAACTTCTACAGATGCACAATCGAGAGCATCCTGTCGGGCTGTATCACCGCCTGGTACGGCAACTGCTCTGCCCACAACCGTAAGGCTCTCCAAAGGGTAGTGAGGTCTGCACAACGCATCACCGGGGGCAAACTACCTGCCCTCCAGGACACCTACACCATCCGATGTCACAGGAAGGCCATAAAGATCATCAAGGACAACAACCACCCAAGCCACTGCCTGTTCACCCCGCTATCATCCAGAAGGCGAGGTCAGTACAGGTGCATCAAAGCAGGGACCAAGAGACTGAAAAACAGCTTCTATCTCAATGCCATCAGACTGTTAAACAGCCACCACTAACATTTAGCGGCCGCTGCCAACATACTGACTCAACTCCAGCCACTTTAATAATGGGAATTGATGGAAATTATGTAAAAATGTACCACTAGCCACTTTAAACAATGCCACTTAATATAATGTTTACATACCCTACACTAGTCATCTCATATGTATATGTATATACTGTACTCTATATCATCTACTGCATCTTGCCATCTTTATGTAATACATGTATCACTAGCCACTTTAAACTATGCCACCTTATGTTTACATACCCTACATTACTCATCTCATATGTATATACTGTACTCTACACCATCTACTGCATCTTGCCTATGCCGTTCTGTACCATCACTCATTCATATATCTTTATGTACATATTCTTTATCCCTTTACACTTGTGTGTATAAGGTAGTAGTTGTGGAATTGTTAGGTTAGATTACTTGTTGGTTATTACTGCATTGTCGGAACTAGAAGCACAAGCATTTCGCTACACTCGCATTAACATCTGCTAACCATGTGTATGTGACAAATAAAATTAGATTTGATTTGATTTGAGGGTGTTCATGTTTGATCCAAAGTTAGATTTGTGGATGACATCTAACTCCCTGAAAGCAAGTCTGTAAATGTTATACAGTCTATTTGATCATAACACTCCTCTTAGGTGCCCAACGTAAATGTTTGACTATCATATCAGATTAATCTGATATAGGCTACTTTCTTGGAAAACAAACCTCAGATCCCTTCCTAACATCTGCATAAGTGTGGCTGGCAAAAGCTGGCGAGTAATTGATCTATTCTGACAAGGTTTAGGGTCCCAAATGGCACCCTATTCTCTAATGTATATAGTGCACTACTTTTGACCAGAGCTCTATGGGCCCTTGTCAAACACAGTGCACTATATAGGGAATCTGTCAGTTTTTTTGTGAGCACAGAGGAAGCGCAGAGGAAGGCTTCCCAGGACCTTTTCGAACTCCCAAATTCGCTGTCTATTTCTAGTGATCACTCTGAGGGAGTAGGGTGACATTTGGAACACAGACAAGGACTTCACAGGACATAGTTCTAGAATTAAGGAGAGAATGTTCTAGTGGAAATTATGAAACACATTCTTGATTAACACTTGCTCCCAACTGACTTGTCCCTGAATCAGAAATCCAAATTCCCTCTTTTATTAAAGCAAATTTTAAGAAGTGGGGCACTTCTTAAAATTTGCACAATTTTTTTGCTTTATTGAAGAGATAGTAAAGTGTTGGTAAAACAGGGGAGATGGGGGGAGGGGCTGGATTGGAACCCATGCCAACAACATGTATGCTGGTGTCCGTGTCTGTAACCGCAGGACCACACAGATCACTGAAACTCCCACAAACAACAAAGATAAATCCCTCACAAGGAACTTCCTACTACTCCTTTTTGCGAACCTATCTGAGCTTTTGGTATAGATTCTGTAAATGACAAAGATCTATTCATAAGCTTACAACATGATAAAAACCTGCTTGCCTCACTACATGTTCCTCTCTCCTGTTTCCAAGCCTGCTTCCCTGCAGCCAGCCATGCCAGGAATCTTGGCTCAGCCTCGTACCCAGCAGCCAAGGCCAAGGTTAGGCCCCACTCAGGTGGTCCACATACCCAGAGGAAATGTGTAATGAATGGGTTACAGATATACCTGGCTAGCCTGGCCTCCATGAAAAAGGTCCACATACACGGAATAGGCTCCCTATTACATGGCGTGTGTACGTCTGTGTGCTTGCTTGCATGCGTGTGTGTGTGTGCATGTGAGCCTCCCTACATGCACGTAGTTGCGTGTTGTGTGTGTGTGTGTGTGTGTGTGTGTGTGTGTGTGTGTGTGTGTGTGTGTGTGTGTGTGTGTGTGTGTGTGTGTGTGTGTGTGTGTGTGTGTGTGTGTGTGTGTGTGTGTGTGTGTGTGTGTGTGTGTGTGTGTGTGTGTGTGTGTGTGTGTGTGTGTGTGTGTGTGAGAGAGAGCATGCATGTGCGCCCATGCGCACGTGAGATGCATAATGCATTGTAAACTCATCAGATAGGACCTATTAGAGGTGAAGCTAATGAAACCGTGCTGATTAACAATCTCAGGGTGCTGCTCCACCATATGCCAGTCTACTCGCATACCCACCGCAGAGAGGACACACCAGGCAGAGAGGTTTCCTGGCATCACGCCCACAGACTGGGAAGTAACAGCACTACTTCAACTGGTCAGACGACTCGCTTAGGCAACGATCGTCGCACACTAACATCATACATACTATATATGCACATATAGTTCAGTCATACAGTATAATGTACATATTAAAGGTTTCTGGCCGCTACAAAGTCCTGTCCGATATGGCTATTATAGTGAAGTGGAGTGTAATCCTTGCTAGACTGACTTTATCACACTTAATTACGCACTCACGCATACACACCTGCACTCACACAAATACACACACACATCTCTCACATAGCCTGTTCAACAGCTGTTGGTCAGTAACCTATCTGCCCCTCCCAGTCTGAGCTGTTCTCACTCTGACACAGAGTGACAGGTCTCTGCCCCCCTCCCCCCCATCCACACACACCTCCATGCCACACACACACACAGCCACACACCTCTGTGACACACACAGGCCAAGAACCCAATAACACCCACCCCACACCCTCTCCTCCACCCAGAGACCACTGCTCCGCCAATCAGACTTGGGCCAGATGGCCACACATGTTGGGTCTCACCCCCATCATCCTCGAGGGCAAGTTGCTGGGTCTACCCTGGTTGGAGCAGCCACCACCTGGCCTGGCCCAGACCCTCAGCTACTGACCCCTGGCTGGCTGCTGTGGCCTGCCTGCCTGCCTGTCTGGCCTGTCTATGGTCGGGCTAAGGCCCACCCGGGCCTGGCCTGAATGCCAATGAATTGGAAGTAGTGTCGCTGCTGTGCCGAGTGCATCCATGTGTGTTGTCTATATCCCCTCTGTATGGAGTAGCTGGCGGAGTAGTGGAGGGGAAAGATTTAGCTGGGAGCGATAATGATGAGGACTGATTATTAGTCAATTACGGCCACTTTGCCCGGGCCTTGGCACTGGAGAGTGGGGGAGTAATCCTATTATCAGTGATGTCTCGATAATGGATTTGGTGTGTGTGTGTGTGTGTGTGTCAGTGTGTGTGTGTGTGTGTGTGTGTGTGTGTGTGTGTGTGTGTGTGTGTGTGTGTGTGTGTGTGTGTGTGTGTGTGTGTGTGTGTGAGTGTGTTTCTTTTCTTCCCTCTCTCTCCGGTTATTGAATGCTGAAAATGTCATCTCCATGAGCCCTGTAATGATGTTTTGGGCAAGGGGGAGAAGGAGTGATGGAGAAGGGGAGGGGGTGGAGGAGGGAAGAGATAAGATCTCATTTCAGAAATACAGTCTCAGAACAATGCCTATCATTTCCTTCAGCAACACGGGATCAACCTCAGTTCTGCAGTGGTCAGCTATTCTCTCTCTCTCTCATATTGTTATTATTATGAAAGCAAACACTTTCTTGCAGGGTGGTAAGTTGTAATGATAGATTGGCTGGGAGGTACACATTATTTCGGGTGTAGCAGGGTGTTGCCCAGAAACCACTCGTCCCAAGAAGCTGCACCATCTCTCTTTCTGTTGTCAGCTAGTGGCACATCTGTCATGATACATCTGTGTGTGTGTGTGTGTGTGTGTGTGTGTGTGTGTGTGTGTGTGTGTGTGTGTGTGTGTGTGTGTGTGTGTGTGTGTGTGTGTGTGTGTGTGTGTGTGTGTGTGTGTGTGTGTGTGTGTGTGTGTGTGTGTCACGTTCGTTATAAGGATCGGACCAAGGCACAGCGTGTTATGCGTACATTCTTATATATTTAAAGAATGAACACTGAACAAACTAACAAAATAACAAAATGAAACGTGAAGCTATACAAACGAGTGCTGACAGGCAACTACACATAGACAAGAAACAGCTGTCTCTGACTAGGAACCATATCAGGCCAACGAGAAATACAACACCCCTAGACCTACAACAACCCTAGACATACAAAACCCTAGACATACAACACTAGAGTACCCACCCTAGTCATGTGTGTGTGTGTGTGTGTGTGTGTGTGTGTGTGTGTGTGTGTGTGTGTGTGTGTGTGTGTGTGTGTGTGTGTGTGTGTGTGTGTGTGTGTGTGTGTGTGTGTGTGTGTGTGTGTGTGTGTGTGTGTGTGTGTGTGTGTGTGTGTGTGTGTGTGTGTGTGTGTGTGAACATCTGTCATGATAACCAAGACGGAGAACATCTCTCGACTTCACTCCACTTTACACAGCTGCTTGCACACAGAAAAAAACCAAAGGACCAAACTTTAAATGCAAACTTCCACTACCAACAACCCTCCACTCCATATTTGTGATATGAATTAGAATATATAGGATGTGACTTGTCACAGATATATGAACCGTAAACAACACATGCAGGCTCAGGCAGAACATGCTAAACAACAATAGCATATTGTGTCGGTCCGTCTCACTCTATGTTGCATTGAAAGTGAAGCATGACGCGCTTCTCCATGCGATAGCAACACACACACACACACACACAGCTTTCCAGTGTCACCTTAATGGCTTGCGCCTACTTGCCATTGAGGCTGCTCGCTGATGCATCGGAGCCCAGCACAGCAATCGGTTATGAGGCATGCAAGCAGCATACGTGTGGTGCATGTTCTGTGTTACAGGTGTAGTGGTTTATGGCCATGTGTTTCATTTCCACTCATACATACATGCATGCAGCAAGATATGGGACATGTTTAAAACATTAGCCCCAGGTCTTCTTATGTTTTATAGAAATCCATCTACATATGGCACAAGGTGTCTAAGGCTGTGTCCCAAATGGTCCCTATTACCTATGTAGTGCATTTCTTTTGACCAGGGTCCATATGGCTCTAGTCAAAAGTAATGCACTTTAAATAGGGAATAGGGTGGCATTTGGAACGCAGACCATGAGTGTGTGGTTGGTTGCACTATTAAAGACATTTAGAACGACGTTACACATTTGTCTTGATCTCTGACACCTGTGTGATGTTGTGATGAATCATTGCCTGTGCTGTGCCATATCTACCCAACACTGACAACACAGGTGCTATGACCTGTGTACTATAGCATGTACTCTAGCATGTACTATAGCTTGTACTCTAGCTTGTACTCTAGCTTGTACTATAGCTTGTACTCTAGCTTGTACTCTAGCTTGTACTCTAGCATGTACTCTAGCATGTACTATAGCTTGTACTCTAGCTTGTACTCTAGCATGTACTCTAGCATGTACTATAGCTTGTACTATAGCTTGTACTCTAGCTTGTACTCTAGCATGTACTCTAGCATGTACTATAGCTTGTACTCTAGCTTGTACTCTAGCTTGTACTATAGCTTGTACTCTAGCTTGTGCTCTAGCTTGTACTCTAGCATGTACTCTAGCATGGATCAGGTTGCTCACATAAAAGAGGGAAAAATACTTTTTCTCACAATATCAGGACAAGCACGTTACTTTGGTGAGGGTACCATGCCTACATAATGACTTCATAACACATTAATAACCCATTGCATTCATAAGCAGTACTTACGTATTTCAGTGCATTGTTAAAAAAAATAGTTTTTTAAACATACATTGAATACCTGTTTTCTTTGTGGCTTTTCCACCGGTTCATTTTCCCGGTTATCGCCATCACCATAACTGAGAAGCTGTGTCATCCATCCATGGTCCAATCTGGACGGACAGTGGTGGTGGTGTAGGGATGGCGCCGGCTCTGGCCCTGTGACAGTCAGCACACAGAGAGAAGACAGAGAAGAGAAGAAGCTCATTACACACGTTAAGGAGCTCTGGGGCCTAATTAAGAGAAGCTCATTTCCTACATGCACGAGGAAACAATGGCGCCGTCATTTTTCATTATTAATACTTTAACTACGGCTGACCGGCAGCCAGCCCTGACGGAGGGAATCTCAGGCCCATCAATTAACCTCGATCCTGGGTTGCCGCTGTGAGGCTAGGTAGCCTCCCCCCTGGAGGACGATAAGGGAGAGGATGGAAGAGGCGGGTGCAGCTCGGACATATGAATATTAATCTCTTCACCTTTGTCGTTTGGGACAAAAGGGTTGATGGCTCTAAGGGCTAGTGATGCCCTCTCTTCGTTAGTGAACTTTACCACCCCTCTGTCTCACACTCACTTGACCTCTTGCTCCTCAGATCCCTTGGAACTCTAGGAGGAATATGAGGATGTCTCAGATTTTGACCTTAGCCTCATTTATGTATTTAGGTCTTTAGTATCTGCATGTTGTAGAATCATCAATCAAGTCTGTCTCAGAGTTGTTACAGACAGTTTTAGATAATGGTTTAACTGGTAAACGGATGAATGTACTAAGACAAAGGTGAAATTAGGAGCTATATCATTCATCTGCTTTGATATCATCCCATTCTCAAACTGAACTGGGGCTGTATGCATCAAGTGTCTTATTGTAGTGCTGATGAAGGATCAGTTTTGCCTTTAAGATCACAATTAATAAGATAACATGGACGGGGGTGACCTGATCCTAGATCAGCACGCTTACTCTGACACGTTATAAATACAGACCCTGAAGTGCATCTGTGAAGAACCTTCTAATATAACATTGTATTCTGGACAAGGAGGTATTGAATTTAATACAGAACATACTATTTCAGCAAGAGCTGAAGGGTTTTTCTCATCTACAAACTGATTTGATAGAACAAAAAAGGCACACTTTAAAGCATGGCACTATGAATAAAACATGACATCAACAGAAACAGCTAGTAGTTTCCATTACCTCCTGTCCCTGGGACTCAGGATGCAGCCACAGTGAGACTCTGTATGAGTCCCAAATGGAACCCTATTCCCTTCATAGTGCACTACATTTGGTCAAAAGTAGTGCACTATAAAGGGAATAGGGTGCCATTTTGGATGTATTCACAGTGAGACAAAGTAGTCTGGCTACCACTCTCACTGACTCACTTACCCCCCTACCGCTTCTACTGAACGAATTCCCCTAGCGCCCACTGCACCATGTCATCTGGGTCCAGTATCTGTCTAATGTATATGAAATCAAAACATGGGCATCCATGGTGCTCTGTGCCTCCTGAGGCACCTAAGGTCCAACAGTGACCACTGTACCATGTCATTTTGGGTCCACTAATGTATCTCTCTCTAACGTATATAATATAAAAACATGGTTCTTTCCATGGTGCTCTGTCTGTCCCCTCTGGGGTACCGAGGTAGGTGGGTTGGTGACGTCTGTGACCCAGCTGTGTGGCATCCGTGCAGGGGACACTGGGGTGGTTCTGCTTCTGGGAATACACAGAGAAAGAGCTCTTGGCGCAGCTGCCAACTGCTGCCACCTCTGTGCCCTCCCCTCTACCCCAGTCCTCTGCTCATGTCCTCATGTCATGTCATGACATGAGGGCATGAGCCACTGTTGCTGTGTACTGCTGTCCTCATGGGTCTGGCCTAGCCTAGATAGTGTGGTTCCTTTCACTCGAGAGACCTAGGCTGTGTCCCAAATAGCACCCTATTTCCTATAGTGCACTACGTTTTACCAAAGCTCGAGTGTACTACATAGGGAATAGGTTGTCATTTGGGATGTAGCCCAATACGACCTACCCCAAAACCACCTGCTCACTTGCCCCCACCCCCATGGGTTAAGGAGGCAGATGTCGTGATGACTCCCCCTTACTGGGTCCCTATGGAGATCAGGGATAATAGGGTAGTGGTCCCTATGGAGTGGTCCCTCAGCAACAGAGCTCTAGTCTAGTGCACTCAGTTCTCTCTGACATTCTGAGAACGTCAACATCTGGAGCCTCAAGACCTTCCAGCTTCCAGTTTATCCTAGGCACAGATCTAGGATCCCTTCTCCTACCCCAATCCTAACCTTAAATTATTAGTGCGGCAAAATCCAAAACTGCCCCAGATCAGCGTATAGGAGCAACTTCACCCTAATCCTAACTTCTACATAATTTGCCAAAAGGATTCTTTATACTAAAATATAACACTTGGTAAAACTTAATCATGAGAGTCCTGTAAATGTTCAACTAACTAGCAACAATTCAGTAACTGCTGTTGACTAGCAATATGGAAGCATCTATAGACACGCAACTAAATATTGATTGAATATCAGATGCATTTAAACTGCACCCCTGCTGATAAGGCTGCGTCCCAAATGGCACCCTATTCCCTGTATAGTGCACCCCACAGGGGGCTTGTGTAAAACACAGGAAATAGGGCGCAATTTAAGAAAATCAAATCAAATTGTATTTGTCACATACTTCGTAAACAACAGGTGTAGACTAACAGTAAAATGCTTACTCACTGGCCCTTCCCAACAATGCAGAGAAAGAAAATAGAGAAATAATAGAAAAGTAAAACACGTAATAAAATAATTAATAAATACACAATGAGTAATGATAACTTGGCTATATACATGGGGTACCAGTACTGAGTCGATGTGCAGGGGTACGAGGTAATTGAGGTAGATATGTACACCGTTGCTGACAGGTGTATAAAATCGAGCACACAGCCATGAAATCTCCATAGACAAACATTGGCAGTAGAATGGCCTTACTGAAGAGCTCAGTGACTTTCAACGCGGCACGGTCATAGGATGCCACCTTTCCAACAAGTCAGTTCGTAAAATTTCTACCCTGCTAGATCAGCCCCGGTCAAAAGTAAGTGCTGTTATTGTGGAGTGGAAACGTCTAGGAGCAATGGCTCAGCAGTGAAGTGGTAGGCCACACAAGCTCACAGAACGGGTCTGCCGAGTGCTGAAGCACGTAGCGCGTAATAATCGTCGGTCCTCTGTGCAACACTCACTACCGAGTTCCAAACTGCCTCTAGAAGCAACATCAGCACAAGAACTGTTAGTTGGGAGCTTCATGAAATGGGTTTCCATGGCGGAGCAGCCGCACACATGCCTAAGGTCCCCATGCGCAATGCCAAGCATCAGCTAGAATGGTGAAAAGCTCGCAGTCATTGGACTCTGGAGCAGTGGAAACGCGCTCTCTGGAGTGATGAATCACATTTCACCATCTGGGAGTATGGCGGACGAATCTGGGTTTGGCAGATGCCTGGAGAACGCTACCTGCCCCAATGCATAGTGTCAACTGTAAAGTTTGGTGGAGGAGGTTTGGTGGTCTGGAGCTGTTTTTTATGATTCAGGCTAGGCCACTTAATTCCAGTGAAGGAAAATCTTAACACTACAGAATACAATGACATTCTATACGATTCTGTGCTTCCAACTTTGTGGCAAAAGAGGTCCATACAGAAATGGTGTGGAAGAACCTCAAACCAATCGAACACCTTTGGGATGAATTGGAAAGCTGACTACGAGCCAGGCTTAATTGCCCAACATCAGTGCCCGACCTCAAGAATGAGTGGAGGCTGTTATAGCAGAAAAGGGGGGACCAACTCCATATTAATGCCCATTATTTTGTAATGAGATGTTCAATGAGCAGGTGTCCACATACTTTTGGTCATGTAGTGTACTTAATTAGTTAACCAAATAGCTACAGGGACAAACTATTTAGCAGTCTAATAGCTTGGGGGTAGAAGATGTTCAGGGTCCTGTTGTTTCCAGACTTGGTGCATCGGTACCCGTTGTTATGCGGTAGCAGAGAGAACAGTCTCGCAGAGAGAACAGTCTATGACTTGGGTGGCTGGAGTCTGACACATTTCTAGGGTCTTCCTCTGACACCGCCTGGTATCAGGCGGATCAAAGAGTGCAAAGCTGTCATCAAGGCAAAGGGTGGCTACTTTGAAGAATCTCAAATATAAAATATTTTTTGATTTTGATTTCTTTGACACTTTTTTGGTTATTACATGATTGTTATTTCATAGTTTTGATGTCTTCACTAATATTCTACATTGTAGAAAATAGTAAAAAATAAGAAAAACCATGGAATGAGTAGGTGTTTCTGTTTTGCATGTTACTTTGGCATTAATACATGTCACATATCAGTTTTCAAACAATGTCAAAAATATATAATAATTGAGTTAATAAAGCCACATACAATCATGGTCTCTTTTTTGCTTTTTTGAATAAGGCAGCTCTAAAATGCAGGTGTTCAGCCTAGCTCAGTGCTTTCTGTGGTGATGGGGCAGCCAGCGGAAAATACGGAGTGTAGGGGTTGGTAATGTTCGCTAGTTGCGCCGTGATTGGCTCAGTGTTCTGTCGCTCATGGGGACACTACATCACCGCAAAATCTACAGGTAGAGATCAAAACTTCAATCCTCTTGGGTGCTGCCATAGACTTACATTAGAAGTGCCCATCTAAGTAGGCTCATGGTCATTGGCCACAGATAAAATGATGTCAAATTACGTTATATCTACAGTAGCTTTGATTGGACTGATCATCATAATTTTAAAATCTTAGCTAGCAGTCATCATCATGATTCAAGTGTTCTACTGGCAAATCCTTTTTAATTCTTGGCATATGAAGAGAAATAATGAAGAAAAATTATAGATAAAACGTATCGGTGCTCATCGGCCATTGGACATATACATTACACAACAAGTTGGAATTCACAAAATCAACAATGAGTGGTTTGGAAGGAATCAGTGACAGTGGCTAACTACAAGCATTGAAAAGCAATCACCAGCCTGCTATTCAGTGGAGTGGCTGTTTGGTCCCAAATCTGGGACTAAGTGTCTCTTTTCCAAGTTTAAAATGATATACTTTCAACATGGGCCATGCTGTCAATGAATGAGCTGTGCAGCGCTTGAAACAATTGTTAACTCGGAACTGCGAAAACTTGACTGTAGTGAATTCAAGACAACTGGGAATTCCGGAAAAAACTAGCTCTGCCTGAGAAATACGTTTTGAACGGTCATCCAACTCGGAATTGCCAGTTGTCTTGAAAGCACCATAAATCCAGAAAATGCCAGACTTTGATGACAAGATTTGCCCACGAAGGACCGCCGTGCCACCTTCCTGTTCAAGTGAGCACAGCACAACAAGGTGAGTCCAAAAATGTATTGTATGCTGCTGCATAAATTATGTAATATGCCAGGGAGATATGTATACTGTAGCTAAGAAAGTAATACTTAGTGGGAAATGAAAGGGGGATAACTAGTCAGTTGTACCACTGAATGCCTTCAACTGAAATGTGTCTTCTGTATTTAACCCAACCCCTCTGAATCAGTGTATGTTGTGTAGTAAGCTGTTAGTAGCCCATGTGCCTCACCTAATAATTTCCTACCTTTTCACCTCATAACTTAGCTTACTGTTTTGACTTGGTGGTGCACATTTAGCCTATAGCCTGTTTCAGAGAAATTATTTCATTATCTGCTTATATACCCCCTTTATTTATCTTACGGTTCTGACTTGGTGTACAGGGAGAATACTGTAAGAACGTCCCACGTTCTGAATTCTGTCACTGTACATTTCAAAAGTGCTGAGCAAATAGTTATATTGACTACGTCCGTCCTAGCTAGCTCATTAATGTCTTAATTGAAAATACGGATTGCCTCTTATCCGCTCTTCGTCTCCTTATGCCATAGTTTGTACATCTCAATTGTCAGTAGAAATCACATATGTTTAAGCAAGTCAGCCCTATCAGTTATTTTTTTAAATGCAGGAAATGAGGCTGAATTAACTGTTTCATTACCAGACAAGGCTCGGCTGATAGCCAGGTGTAGCAGTGGTAAGGTGTTGGGACTGCTGTAGGGACTCTGCTGTTGGGACAGCTTTAGGTAGGCCCTAACAGTTTGTCTGCACCGTTTGCCACCGTTATAGTGCAATTAATATATTGTTTAGTGTTGTGTAGTGGCTTTGCTGGAATGCATCTAAAAAAAATGGGGGCAGTTTGCCCCACCAAGATTTACATGCTAAAATCTACACTGAATACGTGTTCCTTTTGTCCAGATGGGAAAGGGCAGTGTGGAGTGTAATAGAGATGAACACACCCGATCTGAAACAGATTGTCATGTAACTAGAATGTTTTTTTTTCATGTCTTTATTGAGGTGCTTTTCCATACCAAAAGACAAATTGTTTTCCAACCAAGAATATCATAACAGAATACCAGACTGAAATGAAAGACGCAAATATATACACACATAGATATGTCTCATCATTATCAATATGGACATGGTTATAATACAACAGCATGTGTAAAGATTCGGTTTTATGTAGAAATACTTGCAAATGCATCGTACTGTACCATTAATGTAAACCATTTCACGTGTGCACTGTGCATCAAAGTCACAAACAAGAAAATAAAACATTGGGGTGTTCAATTTCAACATAACCGTTTTTTTGTGGAAGCACATACAGCACAGCGTAGCAAACCAGTCGTCACATGAATGGACTGAGGCCGTTTTTATTTCCAAGCAATAAAACGCCTTGCACCTGTCGAATGCTGGCGAGACTCGAATGCTTGTCTCTGTGGCTACGCCCCAAATGGCACCGTATTCCCTATATATTGCACTACCGGTAAAAAAATAGAGCACTATATAAGGAATAGGCTGCCATTTGGGACACGGCCTGTACCATGGCTAGTGCCAGTGCCAGACACCCATTAAAAGTTAGCTTTCTCTGTGAAGTATAGGCTAGTGTACCACGTTTGGGAAAGTTGTTCAGACAATTGCCCATGGTCTCTGCTGTAAACATTTGGGCAGTTGAAAACTCCAGGATCGAGTCAGACAGGGCAGATCAAAGGGCCGGTAGTCATGCTAACCTGTTCCAACTGGACAGGATTTAGAAGAGCGGGTGCCAACAAGAGAGGGGGGGGGGGGGGGTAGAGAGAGACTGAGCCAATAAACTAACTGTAGTGTCTCCCACCAAACTAGATAATCTGCCAACAACACTCCAAAATGCCAGTAGCTCAGTAACCGGGATCTGAATATGTTTTAATCAATAGTGTTGGGTTGGGCCTCTGTCTGCTCCAAGTTCATTATGCAATATTTATAATGTTATTTTCCTTGCAAAGTTGATGTGTAATGCATGCAAAACACATTTTAAAATATAGTACCAAGTAAATGAACAAATATATAAATAATCATGACAAATTACTAACAATCATATCAAAACTATTTTGTAAACAGCTTCATAAGCACAACCTATGACAAATTAAAAGATACATGTCAGACATTTAAAACATATACAATTTGGTGACATTTGAGTAATTCTAAAATCAGACCAGTGGTTTCTTCTAATTTCTCATCTTTTAAAGGCCCAGTGCAGTCAAACTTTCATGTGTTTTATATACACTGGCCAGTTTATTAGGCAAAACAAGTGACCTAAGCGACTTTGATCGTGGTACTGTATGATCGTCGGTGCCAGGCGCGCCGGTTCCAGTATCTCAGAAAAGGCCGGCCTCCTGGGCTTTTCAGGCACGACAGTGTCTAGGGTTTACCTACCACCAGTCAGCGGCAGTCCTGTGGACGAAAACACCTAGTTTATGAGAGGTCGAAAACTGCAAAAATCTTGCAAGCTAACAAGCGGGCTACAAACAGGCAAATAATGGTGCAGTACAACAGTGGTATGCATAACGACATCTCGGAACACACAACTTGTCGGTTTGTGTCATGGATGTGTCACACCCTGATCTGTTTCACCTGTCCTCGTTATTGGCTCCACCCCCTCCAGGTGTCGCTTGTTTTCTCCAGTGAATGTGTCCCTGTGTTTCCTGTCTCTCTGTGCCAGTTCGTCTTGTTTGTTTCCAAGTCAACCAGCGTTTTTCCCGTTCTCCTGCTTTTTGAATTCTCCTTTTTCTAGTCCTCCCGGTTTTGACCCCTGCCTTTTTCTGGACTTTGTACCTGCCTGCCTGACTATTCTGCCTGCCTTGACCACGAGCCTGTCTACCATTTTCCATTTTGTACCTCCTGGACTCTGATCTGGTTTTGACCTTTTTGACCTGACGCTGCGACCATGGGTTAAAGGCTATTATGGAGCAAATCAGAGAGTTAGCTCAGAGACTGTCTGCCACCTCTGAAAAACCCCAATACCCAGTACATTTTTCCCTATCTGTGGTGAGTTGGTACAGCCTATCCTGACTCCCTGTGAACCCCGCTTACCTCCTCCAGAGCGATATTCGGTGAATCCTGGTGCCTGCCAGGGTTTTATTTCTCAGTGCTCTCTTATTTTTGAGCTACAGCCATCTTTGTTTTCTTCAGACCGATCCAAGATAGTGTATATTATTACGCTAATGTCGGGAAGTGTGCTCTCCTGGGCTACGGCAGTTTGGGAACAACAATCTGCCATTTGCGGGCATACAGAGGAATTCATGGCAGGGGTGAGAAAAGTTTTGGAGTCTCCGGTATCCGGGAGAAAGGCGGCCAGCAAACTGCTTGACTTACGTCAAAACTCACGTAGTGTGGCAGACTACGCGGTGGACTTTCGCACGTTGGCCGCCGAGAGTGCCTGGAATCCGGAGACTCTTTTCAATACTTTTCTGCACGGATTATCTGAGGAGGTAAAGGATGGGCTAGATGCTCTGAGGAGGTTAAGGATGGGCTAGCTGCTCTGAGGAGGTTAAGGATGGGCTAGCTGCTCTGAGGAGGTTAAGGATGGGCTAGCTGCTCTGAGGAGGTTAAGGATGGGCTAGCTGCTCTGAGGAGGTTAAGGATGGGCTAGCTGCTCTGAGGAGGTTAAGGATGGGCTAGCTGCTCTGAGGAGGTTAAGGATGAGCTAGCTGCTCTGAGGAGGTTAAGGATGGGCTAGCTGTTCTGAGGAGGTTAAGGATGGGCTAGCTGCTCTGAGGAGGTTAAGGATGGGCTAGCTGCTCTGAGGAGGTTAAGGATGGGCTAGCTGCTCTGAGGAGGTTAAGGATGGGCTAGCTGCTCTGAGGAGGTTAAGGATGGGCTAGCTGCTCTGAGGAGGTTAAGGATGGGCTAGCTGCTCTGAGGAGGTTAAGGATGGGCTAGCTGCTCTGAGGAGGTTAAGGATGGGCTAGCTGCTCTGAGGAGGTTAAGGATGGGCTAGCTGCTCTGAGTAGGTAAAGGATGGGCTAGCTGCTCTGAGGAGGTAAAGGATGGGCTAGCTGCTCTGAGGAGGTTAAGGATGGGCTAGATGCTCTGAGGAGGTTAAGGATGGGCTAGCTGCTCTGAGGAGGTTAAGGATGGGGTAGCTGCTCTGAGGAGGTTAAGGATGGGCTAGCTGCTCTGAGGAGGTTAAGGATGGGCTAGCTGCTCTGAGGAGGTTAAGGATGGGCTAGCTGCTCTGAGAAGGTTAAGGATGGGCTAGCTGCTCTGAGGAGGTTAAGGATGGGCTAGCTGCTCTGAGGAGGTTAAGGATGAGCTAGCTGCTCTGAGGAGGTTAAGGATGGGCTAGCTGTTCTGAGGAGGTTAAGGATGGGCTAGCTGCTCTGAGGAGGTTAAGGATGGGCTAGCTGCTCTGAGGAGGTTAAGGATGGGCTAGCTGCTCTGAGGAGGTTAAGGATGGGCTAGCTGCTCTGAGGAGGTTAAGGATGGGCTAGCTGCTCTGAGGAGGTTAAGGATGGGCTAGCTGCTCTGAGGAGGTTAAGGATGGGCTAGCTGCTCTGATGAGGTTAAGGATGGGCTAGCTGCTCTGAGAAGGTTAAGGATGGGCTAGCTGCTCTGAGGAGGTTAAGGATGGGCTAGCTGCTCTGAGGAGGTTAAGGATGAGCTAGCTGCTCTGAGGAGGTTAAGGATGGGCTAGCTGTTCTGAGGAGGTTAAGGATGGGCTAGCTGCTCTGAGGAGGTTAAGGATGGGCTAGCTGCTCTGAGGAGGTTAAGGATGGGCTAGCTGCTCTGAGGAGGTTAAGGATGGGCTAGCTGCTCTGAGGAGGTTAAGGATGGGCTAGCTGCTCTGAGGAGGTTAAGGATGGGCTAGCTGCTCTGAGGAGGTTAAGGATGGGCTAGCTGCTCTGAGGAGGTTAAGGATGGGCTAGCTGCTCTGAGTAGGTAAAGGATGGGCTAGCTGCTCTGAGGAGGTTAAGGATGGGCTAGCTGATCTGAGGAGGTAAAGGATGGGCTAGCTGCTCTGAGGAGGTTAAGGATGGGCTAGCTGCTCTGAGGAGGTTAAGGATGGGCTAGCTGCTCTGAGGAGGTTAAGGATGGGCTAGCTGCTCTAAGTAGGTAAAGGATGGGCTAGCTGCTCTGAGGAGGTAAAGGATGGGCTAGCTGCTCTGAGGAGGTTAAGGATGGGCTAGCTGCTCTGAGGAGGTTAAGGATGGGCTAGCTGCTCTGAGGAGGTTAAGGATGGGCTAGCTGCTCTGAGGAGGTTAAGGATGGGCTAGCTGCTCTGAGGAGGTTAAGGATGGGCTAGCTGCTCTGAGGAGGTAAAGGATGGGCTAGCTGCTCTGAGGAGGTTAAAGATGGGCTAGCTGCTCTGAGGAGGTTAAGGATGGGCTAGCTGCTCTGAGGAGGTTAAGGATGGGCTAGCTGCTCTGAGGAGGTTAAGGATGGGCTAGCTGCTCTGAGGAGGTTAAGGATGGGCTAGCTGCTCTGAGGAGGTTAAGGATGGGCTAGCTGCTCTGAGGAGGTTAAGGATGGGCTAGCTGCTCTGAGGAGGTTAAGGATGGGCTAGCTGCTCTGAGGAGGTTAAGGATGGGCTAGCTGCTCTGAGGAGGTTAAGGATGGGCTAGCTGCTCTGAGGAGGTTAAGGATGGGCTAGCTGCTCTGAGGAGGTTAAGGATGGGCTAGCTGCTCTGAGGAAGTTAAGGATGGGCTAGCTGCTCTGAGGAGGTTAAGGATGGGCTAGCTGCTCTGAGGAGGTTAAGGATGGGCTAGCTGCTCTGAGGAGGTTAAGAATGGGCTAGCTGCTCTGAGGAGGTTAAGGATGAGCTAGCTGCTCTGAGGAGGTTAAGGATGGGCTAGCTGCTCTGAGGAGGTTAAGGATGGGCTAGCTGCTCTGAGGAGGTTAAGGATGGGCTAGCTGCTCTGAGGAGGTTAAGGATGGGCTAGCTGCTCTGAGGAGGTTAAGGATGGGCTAGCTGCTCTGAGGAGGTTAAGGATGGGCTAGCTGCTCTGAGGAGGTTAAGGATGGGCTAGCTGCTCTGAGGAGGTTAAGGATGGGCTAGCTGCTCTGAGGAGGTTAAGGATGGGCTAGCTGCTCTGAGGAGGTTAAGGATGGGCTAGCTGCTCTGAGGAGGTAAAGGATGGGCTAGCTGCTCTGAGGAGGTTAAGGATGAGCTAGCTGATCTGAGGAGGTTAAGGATGGGCTAGCTGCTCTGAGGAGGTTAAGGATGAGCTAGCTGCTCGGGAACTGCCGGTGGACCTCGACTCCCTTATTGCCTTAACCATTCAAATTGATGGACGCCTAAGGGAACGCAAGAGTGAGAGGAGGTCTGGTCTCGGGCACACTCGTGCACCCGATATGGAGCATTCACCTCCAATGGAATCTGGAAGTTTCCGGAGGCAGCTCTTCCGAGAGGAGTCGGAGCCACCCGAGCTCTCTCGTGGATCTACGACGGGTGAGTTTGATACTCCTGAGCCTGTGCAATTGGAAAGAACTAGGCTATCAGTTTGGGAGAGCTCATGGAGGATGAATAATAACTGTTGTCTGTACTGTGGAGGGGCAGGACATTTTATAGCTACATGCCCTATTAGGAAACCCTTGTCTCTAGTGGGTACCAGTACTATGGTGAGTCAGACTGGGAGTTCCCTAATTCCCATCACCATCACCCACACACCCCTTTTTGCTCTTGTGCTGTGGGGAGACCAATCTAAGTCTCTCCAAGTGCTCATTGAGTCTGGGGCTGATGAATGTCTTATGGATGCCATGATAGCTTCGGAGCTTGGTATTCCCACTCAGCCTCTCTCTGTCCCCATGGATGCTAGGGCACTGGACGGCCGCTCTATAGGGGAAGTCAGCCATAGTACTGTGCTCGTTCAATTACAGGTTTCTGGTAACCACAGTGAGACAATACAGTTTCTCCTCATTACCTCTCCCCATGTTCCGGGTTGTTTTGGGATTTTCCTGGCTTCAAAAGCACAATCCGATGATTGATTGGACCACAAGCTCCATCCTGGGTTGTAACCCATTTTGCCATTCCAACTGCCTTCAAGCAGCACAGGCTTCCTCAAGTCATCTTCCTCAGGATGTTAGCAAGACTGTGGATATCTCTCTATCCCCACAGAATACCATGACCTCCTGGAAAAGTTCAGTAAGGCACGTGCTACTTCCCTTCCCCCGCACCGTCCTTATGATTGTGCCATTGTTCTTCTCCCAGGCACTACACTACCTCGGGCTTGATTGTATTCTCTGTCTGGACCAGAGACCAAAGCTATGGAGGAGTACATAGAGGAGTCTCTGGCCACTGGGGCCGTCCGTCTGCATCTCCTGCCGGTGCAGGGTTTTCTTTGTGGAGAAGAAGGACGAAACCCTGCGTCCGTGCATTGAATACCGGGGACTTAATGACATTACTGTCAAGAATCATTACCCCCTACCTCTCCTCTCCTCGGCGTTTGAACCTCACCAGGGCCATCATATTTTCCAAGTTTGACATTCGAAATGCCTACCACCTGGTTTGGATATGCAAGGGGGATGAGTGGAAGACAGCCTTAAACGCAGCCAGTGAACATTATGAGTACCAGGTCATGCCATTTGGGCTCACCAACACCCCTGCTGTTTTCCAGGCTTTGGTCAATGATGTGCTTCGGGACATGCTAAACCAGTTTGTGTTCGTGTACCTTGATGACATCCTGTTTTTTTCACGATCTCCACAAGAACATGATCTTCATGTCAGACAGGTCCTTCAGAGCCTCCTGGAGAACCAACTGTTCGTGAAAGCCGAGAAGTGTGAGTTCCACCGCTCTACTATCACCTTTCTGGGATATGTCATAGCTGAGGGCAATATTCAAATGGATCGTGGAAAGGTGAAAGCAGTGGTGGATTGGCCTCAACCGACGTCCAGGGTGCAGTTGCAACGGTTTCTTGGTTTTGCAAACTTCTACATTTACATTTACATTTAAGTCATTTAGCAGACGCTCGTATCCAGAGCGACTTACAAATTGGTGCATTCACCTTATGATATCCAGTGGAACAACCACTTTACAATAGTGCATCTAAATCTTTTAAGGGGGGTGTTAGAAGGATTACTTTATCCTATCCTAGGTATTCCTTAAAGAGGTGGGGTTTCAGGTGTCTCCGGAAGGTGGTGATTGACTCCGCTGACCTGGCGTCGTGAGGGAGTTTGTTCCACCATTGGGGTGCCAGAGCAGCGAACAGTTTTGACTGGGCTGAGCGGGAACTGTACTTCCTCAGAGGTAGGGAGGCGAGCAGGCCAGAGGTGGATGAACGCAGTGCCCTTGTTTGGGTGTAGGGCCTGATCAGAGCCTGAAGGTACGGAGGTGCCGTTCCCCTCACAGCTCCGTAGGCAAGCACCATGGTCTTGGAGCGGATGCGAGCTTCGACTGGAAGCCAGTAGAGAGAGCGGAGGAGCGGGGTGACGTGAGAGAACTTGGGAAGGTTGAACCCCAGACGGGCTGCGGCGTTCTGGATGAGTTGTAGTGGTTTAATGGCACAGGCAGGGAGCCCAGCCAACAGCGAGTTGCAGTAATCCAGACGGGAGATGACAAGTGCCTGGATTAGGACCTGCGCCGCTTCCTGTGTGAGGCAGGGTCGTACTCTGCGAATGTTGTAGAGCATGAACCTACAGGAACGGGCCACCGCCTTGATGTTAGTTGAGAACGACAGGGTGTTGTCCAGGATCACGCCAAGGTTCTTAGCGCTCTGGGAGGAGGACACAATGGAGTTGTCAACCGTGATGGCGAGATCATGGAACGGGCAGTCCTTCCCCAGGAGGAAGAGCAGCTCCGTCTTGCCGAGGTTCAGCTTGAGGTGGTGATCCATCATCCACACTGATATGTCTGCCAGACATGCAGAGCTGCGATTCGCCATCTGGTTATCAGAAGGGGGAAAGGAGAAGATTAATTGTGTGTCGTCTGCATAGCAATGATAGGAGAGACCATGTGAGGATATGTCAGAGCCATATAGCGAGAATAGGAGAGGGCCTAGAACAGAGCCCTGGGGGACACCAGTGGTGAGAGCATGTGGTGCGGAGACAGATTCTCGCCACGCCACCTGGTAGGAGCGACCTGTCAGGTAGGACGCAATCCAAGCGTGGGCCGCGCCGGAGATGCCCAACTCGGAGAGGGTGGAGAGGAGGATCTGATGGTTCACAGTATCAAAGGCAGCCGATAGGTCTAGAAGCATGAGAGCAGAGGAGAGAGAGTTAGCTTTAGCAGTGCGCAGCGCCTCCGTGACACAGAGAAGAGCAGTCTCAGTTGAATGACTAGTCTTGAAACCTGACTGATTTGGATCAAGAAGGTCATTCTGAGTGAGATAGCAGGAGAGCTGGCCAAGGACGGCACGTTCAAGAGTTTTGGAGAGAAAAGAAAGAAGGGATACTGGTCTGTAGTTGTTGACATCGGAGGGATCGAGTGTAGGTTTTTTCAGAAGGGGTGCAACTCTCGCTCTCTTGAAGACGGAAGGGACGTAGCCAGCGGTCAAGGATGAGTTGATGAGCGAGGTGAGGTAAGGGAGAAGGTCTCCGGAATTGGTCTGGAGAAGAGAGGAGGGGATAGGGTCAAGCGGGCAGGTTGTTGGGCGGCCGGCCATCACAAGACGCGAGATTTCATCTGGAGAGAGAGGGGAGAAAGAGGCCAAAGCACAGGGTAAGGCAGTGTGAGCAGAACCAGCGGTGTCGTTTGACTTAGCAAACGAGGATCGGATGTCGTCGACCTTCTTTTCAAAATGGTTGACGAAGTCATCCGCAGAGAGGGAGGAGGGGGGGAGGGGGAGGAGGATTCAGGAGGGAGGAGAAGGTGGCAAAGAGCTTCCTAGGGTTAGAGGCAGATGGTTGGAATTTAGAGTGGTAGAAAGTGGCTTTAGCAGCAGAGACAGAAGAGGAAAATGTAGAGAGGAGGGAGTGAAAGGATGCCAGGTCCGCAGGGAGGCGAGTTCTCCTCCATTTCCGCTCGGCTGCCCGGAGCCCTGTTCTGTGAGCTCGCAATGAGTCGTCGAGCCACGGAGCAGGAGGGGAGTACCGAGCCGGCCTGGAGGATAGGGGACATAGAGAGTCAAAGGATGCAGAAAGGGAGGAGAGGAGGGTTGAGGAGGCAGAATCAGGAGATAGGTTGGAGAAGGTTTGAGCAGAGGGAAGAGATGATAGGATGGAAGAGGAGAGAGTAGCGGGGGAGAGAGAGCGAAGGTTGGGACGGCGCGATACCATCCGAGTAGGGGCAGAGTGGGAAGTGTTGGATGAGAGCGAGAGGGAAAAGGATACAAGGTAGTGGTCGGAGACTTGGAGGGGAGTTGCAATGAGATTAGTGGAAGAACAGCATCTAGTAAAGATGAGGTCAAGCGTAGTGCCTGCCTTGTGAGTAGGGGGGGAGGTGAGAGGGTGAGGTCAAAAGAGGAGAGGAGTGGAAAGAAGGAGGCAGAGAGGAATGAGTCAAAGTTAGACGTGGGGAGGTTAAAGTCACCCAAAACTGTGAGAGGTGAGCCATCCTCAGGAAAGGAGCTTATCAAGGCGTCAAGCTCATTGATGAACTCTCCAAGGGAACCTGGAGGGCGATAAATGATAAGGATGTTAAGCTTGAAAGGGCTGGTAACTGTGACAGCATGGAATTCAAAGGAGGCGATAGACAGATGGGTCAGGGGAGAAATAGAGAATGTCCACTTGGGAGAGATGAGGATCCCAGTGCCACCACCCCGCTGACCAGAAGCTCTCGGGGTGTGCGAGAACACGTGGGCAGACGAGGAGAGAGCAGTAGGAGTAGCAGTGTTATCTGTGGTAATCCATGTTTCCGTCAGTGCCAAGAAGTCGAGGGACTGGAGGGAAGCATAGGCTGGGATGAACTCTGCCTTGTTGGCCGCAGATCGGCAGTTCCAGAGGCTGCCGGAGACCTGGAACTCCACGTGGGTCGTGCGCGCTGGGACCACCAGGTTAGAGTGGCAGCGGCCACGCGGTGTGAAGTGTTTGTATGGTCTGTCCAGAGAGGAGAGAACAGGGATAGACAGACACATAGTTGACAGGCTACAGAAGAGGCTACGCTAATGCAAAGGAGATTGGAATGACAAGTGGACTACACGTCTCGAATGTTCAGAAAGTTAAGCTTACGTTGCAAAATCTTATTGACTAAAATGATTAAAATGATACAGTACTGCTGGCTGGTGAAGTAGGTGGGCCCTCCTGTGGGCCCTCCTGTTCACCAGAGTTAACTTCACCATCTCCTACTGCCCAGCATCAAAGAATGTAAAGCCTGACGCCCTCTCCCGTCTATACAATTCCTCTGCCAAACCCTCAACCTCTGAAACCATTCTCCCTACCTCATGCATTGCTGCCACTGTGGATTAGGGTATTGAGAACCTGGTCCGCAAGGCACAACACTCCCAGCCTGGACCTGAAGGGGGCCCGGCTAACCGTCTGTTTGTCCTTAATCCAGTCCGGTCCCGGTTCCTGGAATGGGCTCACTCCTCCAGGCTGACCTGTCATCCAGGGTCTCATCGTACACTAGCCTTCCTTCGAGAACGTTTCTGGTGGCCCACAATGGTCCCTGTGTGGCTTCTTCCTTGCCGAGTGGCCTTTCAGGTTATGTCGATATAGGACTCATTTTACTGTGGATATAGATACTTTTGTACCTGTTTCCTCCAGCATCTTTACAAGGTCCTTTGCTGTTGTTCTGGGATTGATTTGCACTTTTCGCACCAAAGTACGTTCATCTCTAGGAGACAGAACGTGTCTACTTCCTGAGCGGTATGACGGCTGCGTGGTCCCATGGTGTTTATACTTGCATACTATTGTTTGTACAGATGAACGTGGTATCTTCAGGCTTTTGGATATTGCTCCCAAGGATGAACCAGACTTGTGGAGGTCTACAATCTTTTTTCTGAGGTCTTGGCTGATTTCTTTAGATTTTCCCATGATGTCAAGCAAAGAGGTACTGAGTTTGAAGGTAGGCCTTGAAATACATCCACAGGTACACCTCCAATTGACTCAAATGATGTCAATTAGCCTATCAGAAGCTTCTAAAGCCATGACATAATTTTCTGGAATTTTCCAAGCTGTTTAAATGCACAGTCAATTTAGTGTATGTAAACTTCTGACTCACTGGAATTGTGAATTATAAGTGAAATAATCTGTTTGTAAACAATTGTTGGAAAAATTAATTGTGTCATGCACAAAGTAGATGTCCTAACCGACTTGCCAAAACTATAGTTTGTTAACAAGAATTTGTGGAGTGGTTGAAAAAACAGTTTTGATGACTCCAACCTAAGTGTATGTAAACTTCCAACTTCAACTGTACCTTAAAAAAAAGGTAGGGGAGTGGATCAGAAAACCAGTCAGTATCTCGTGTGACCACCAGTTGCCTCATGCAGCGCAAAACATCTCGTTCACATAGAGTTAATCAGGCTGTTGATTGTGGCCTGTGGAATGTTGTCCCAGTCCCTTTCAATGGTTGTGCAAAGTTGCTGGATATTGGCGGGAACTGGAACACGCTGCCGTATACGTTGATCCAGAGCATCCCAAACATGCTCAGCAGGTGACATGTCTGGTGAGTATGCAGGCCATGGAAAAACTGTTACATTTTCAGCTTCCAGGAATTGTGTACAGATCTGTGTGACATTGGGCTGTGCATTATCATGCTGAAACATGAGGTGATGGCGACGGATGAATGGCGTAATAGGCCTCAGTATCTCGTCACTGTATCCCTCTGCATTCAAATTGTCATCGTTGTCTGTAGCTTATGCCTACCCATATCATAGCCCCACCACCACCATGGGGCACTATTTACAGCGTTGACATCAGCAAACCGCTCACCCACACAACGCCATACATGTGGCCTGCAGAGGCCGGTTGGACGTACTGACAAATTCTCTAAAATTACGTTGGAGGCGGCTAATGGTGGAGAAATGAACATTCAATGCTCTGGCAATATCTCTGGTGGACATTCCTGCAGTTACCATGCCAATTACACGCTTCCTCAAAACTTGATACATCTATGTATGTGTGTTGTGTAACGAAACTGCACATTTTAGAGTGACCTTTATTGTCCCCAGCACAAGATGCACCTGTGTAATGATCATGCTGTTTAATCAGCTTCTTGATATGCCACACCTGTCAGGTGGACAGATTATCTTGGCAATGGAGAAATACTCACTAACAGGGATGTAAAAAAAAAAAAATTGCACAACATTTGAGAGAAATAAGCTTTTTGTGCACATGGAACACTTCTGGGATCTTTTATTTTAGCTCATGAGGCATGGGACCAACACTTTACATGTTGCATTTATATTTTTGTTCAGTATAGTTAATAGACCAAGAAAGAGTTCCAAACCTCTTGGCCAATAACAGCAACTTTTCAGTTTTCTCATCCGGGGCTCAGACCACTCCCAAAGTCCTAGAAAAATTATTGCTTGAGAAATTTCCCTTTGCTAATGAACTATTTTTGGTTTATTTTTTTACAATTTTAATAAAAAAATAAAAAAATCACAATACGGTAATTAAATTGTTACCCAGAAATGATTATATTGAGGTAAAAACAGCTGCATTGGGCCTTTAAGACCTTGCTTTGTCAGCTTCATTAGTTAAATGTATTACAGTGGCACACCAGTGTGAATGATTTGGCTAAACCCTTGCCAATAGCCAAAGGCTGAAATTAAACTTACCTTAAATTAAAATATGGCCTGCGCTTTTCTGACTTTCTGGCTTGGCTAGTAGCATCTAACTGGGCTGCATGGAACATAGACATACGTTTTACAGAACTAAACCAACCATGTTGTCCTTCCTGGCAGTGATTCATGTAGTATTGATCAAATTAACTTAGAGTATAGCAACAGCTGCCCCTTGGTTATTGGTTGTCATATCCATCATGTCCAATGCAAATTAAAACAACACCCCTACAATTCAGGGGGTGCAACATTATGATCATCAAGTATCCTTGGTGTTTTACAGGGTCTCCTTCCATAATGAATACACCACAGTGTGATAAAACAGGACCAGTAGAACACAAGACGTCAAAAATAGTGTGTCTTTGGACGGATATACACTCTCTGAGTCTGGTTCTTGTAAAAACATTTAATAAAAACATACTTTAAAAAGCCGCAGGGCTATCCAGTTTGTACGGCTAACTGAATAAGTCTTTGGCTAGTGACAGCGGTAGTCTTGAGGGTTGTTGGAGGCATGAGTCTGGACATTTCGATTGCATCCTAAATGGTGCCCTATTCCCTATATATCATAGTACACTCTACGGGCCCTGGATTAAAAATAGTGTACTATAAAAGGGAATAAGGAGCCATTTGGGACAGCAACCTTCCTTCCACATTGATGTAAATACACAGCAGGTGACTGTCTCCTAGTAGCGTGCAGGTGAATATTTTATATGTACTCTATAAATCCTCCATCGACATCAACTGAAGGGAAGCCGGTTAGTTTAAAGTGCCAGTTTAAAGCAGAAATTGGGTTCTCTTTTTTTCTCTCTCTCTCTCTCTCTCTCTCTCTCTCTCTCTCTCTCTCTCTCTCTCTCTCTCTCTCTCTCTCTCTCGCTCCCCATAGTCGACCTCTTTGAATAAAAACCACCTGATTGAGTGAGTGTTTCCACCCCTTAATGAACCGTTCCCTTCACTCTCAACCCAAGGCATTCAGCAGAAAAAAAGTAGGAGGGGGGGAATAGGTATTTTTCAGAATTTGTGCGCCTGGTGCTGTGAATTAGCTACCGGTGCGTTTTTCTCCCCAGACATGCTTGCTGACAGCACACAGGCCAGCACTCAAAAATGCTTATCATTACAAAAATGAATCTACTACCTTTCATTACCCAATATTAGCACAAGTAAAACCATAAATAAAAACACTACTGAATAAATAAATGCTTTGTCATGGAACTGATTTTGGCAGACAAGGTCCTCTGGGGTGCTCCACCTCCCCAGGCTGAGGGTTTGCATGTGTGAGTGACTCAACCTATTTGGCACTAGCTACGCTCTCCCTCTGCTCTCCCTCCCTACGTCCCTAGCATCTCAATCCTCCTACTCCTCAACGGTGGGAGTTCTCCTCTCCCCCCTCCTCACACCCACCTCCCTTTCATCTCCCTCCCTCCTGCTCCTTAACAGAGGTAGACCCGTCTCCCTCCCTCCCCCTGCTACCTAATAGCGGGCTGCAGTAAGTCCATCAGTAGAGCTGCATAAAGAAGTCAGGAGCCCAGTCCAGGGCGGTCTGGGCCACAGCCAGCGCGGCCGCCCCCAGGGTGGCTGAGATGCCCACACGGCTATCTTGATGAGCTGGTTGGCAGCTTGGTTGGGCTGCGTGTCCCTGGGCAGGGCCATTTGGGAGTCTGGTCCCCCTCGGCCTTGGGCTGGGCTCCGAAGGAGATGCCGACGGAGGACCGAGTCGGGCCGCTGCTGCTGAGTGGTCATCTGGAAGGCCTTGAAACAGTTGATGGTGATGCTGGAGAGAGACAGAAGGAGATAATGTTTTTGTCTGATAGGGTGTTAGCAGTTACTCATCGGCCGAGTTGGTTACGGCTCACAAGAATACTGAAACAGACAGTAGAAAAATAAATAGGGTTGGCACTTCACAATATGAATTGTCCTACTACAGGCAATTGCACATTGTTTACCACTGTCAAAGTGGAAGGATAAAGAGGGAGGAGGTCTCGTGGCCTTGCAGTGAAAGATAGTAAACGACAGAGGGAAGAAATGTCAATAATGTCAATAAGAAAGACAGAAGGAAGAGAGACGGGTGACAAAAGAAAAATAAATGCGCCATATGGGAGGGAGGGAGGGAGCAGTGCCCTATGGCCTCAAACTATTTTAATTTGGCTGGGGAGGTGGAGCAGCCTGGGGAGGTGGAGCACCCCAGCTTTTTCTCAATTACAATAGCAACACAACACCAGAAGCAACAGCCAGCGCTTATGGGCAAGACAACGGCAACAAGGCACACTTTTTTTCATCTTCTTCTCCTCAACAGTTTGAAGAAAAACATCATTAAAAAAACGTAAAATATTCACTTCCATTTCATTATCGTCCCTCTGGAAGTAATAGTAAACATTGCGCTGCAACACGAAATGCAAATGCATTTCCTCTCCGATTATGAACGTTGTAAAAAGAAAAACGGGATGTTTAATGACAGAAAAACGCCTCTCGGAAAATGGTACTCCGAGCGAGCTTGCGTTTGTGCGCTGAGGGGCTCAATGTCTTTAAGTCTTTCGTTCGACTTTTTGATTCTCCCATCTCTCTCTCTCATTAGAATCGTCTGCTAATGAGCCAAGGCTGAAAATAGCTGACAGGTAACGGCAGACAATTAACTTTTAAACTTTCACTTTAAACAGCTTAACACCCCAGAGGGCCCAGCTCCTCAGATGAACCTCCTTCTGTAGTTTACAGTACATACAGTAGTGGCTGACTTCTATCACTCACTCCTTCTTCAGTCCTCTCTCCGACAGCATCCCAAATGGCACCCTATGAGATGAACGAATTTTGACTTGAGCTACCTTGTCAAAGTAGTGCACGTTAATATTTGTAATGTGATCCTGCGTTATGTGTATTGTATAATGTGAAAAAAAATGTAAATGTTGATCACAAAAAAATAATAATTGGTGCAATAAATAGGGAATAGGGTGTGATTTGGAACACAGCCTCCATGTGACAGTGATAGTACAGTACAGTAGGTGGCTGGCTTAGCCTGTCCTCTCCTCTCGTTTCTCCTCCTGTTGAAAGGGTCTAGGACCTCGCCAATGACAGTGACACTCAGTCTTTGAATACAGCTGACAGGATAGTGAGATTATGACCATGATCAAAGCAGCTCATTCTAAACCTTGAGAGAATTTGAGAAATATTTTGCGAGGTACAGGTGGCTTTGCTGGCGTCTTACCTTTGAAATGAAATATGTGGTCATTACAAGGATTTCAAAACAAATAAAAAGATTCCTATGAGCATTGTGACCCTTCCATCCCGTGCCTGCCTGCTGGTCATTCACCGTATGTGACCTTGGTCTAACCTGTACTGTAGGCAGTGGTTCTGTTCCACAGTAGTTGTGTAGTCATTAGTACACCATGGATGTGTCCCAAATGGCACACTATTCCCTTGTCTGAAGTAAAGTAAGGACACAACAGAGGTCATACGGGTGATTCAGCATGCAGCTATCCTCGTGACCTAGAAGAAGCAGAGGATGTTCAGTGTGGTTGAGTCATCATCACCGACCCGGCCTGTTTGTCATGTCACCACCGGGAGCTGCTCTCTCAGCCGTGCAGCGTGACGCAACACTACACCCCTGCTTGCTCTCTCCCTCTCTTACATTAGAGACCACAACTCAGAGTCAATATGCTGCAGCTAGATCTAAAATACACTGTATCAGTTAGTCACTCTTCGTCACACTTTCACTTGCATTTCATGTCATGCATCGCCCTACTACTGGGCAAGAGGAGGGAGACGAGGTCACCTGTTACTCTATACTGGGTCAAAGTCAAACCAACGCAGACATGACCTTCCTGTACGGAGTTAATGTCATGTCTCGTATACAAGAGCCCCACAGCCACCACTCATTCAGCCTAGCTCTCATGGGTTGTATTCATTAGGCACCAAATGGAAGAAAACGGACTGAAACAGGGAGGATTCTACCTGGAGTGTCTAATAAGAAATGCTAATTTTCCTTTTCTGTGGCAAAACGTTGTGTGTGCACTAATGAATAAGAACCTGTCCTGGGTGTCACCAACTCTTTCTACCCAACGTCACCTGTTGTGAGATCAACCCAGGCCAACCCTGACTCACTGACTTTCTGACTGACTCAGCACTTCCTTCAATAAGAAGCAAGCAACAACTAGCCAGAGAGCTTGTCGCTACACTGCCCTCCAGGCAGACATTTGTATCCAGCTGTCACTCAAGGCCCCTTGTCAGCAATGTCATTTACTCCTGGAGAGGAATGACTGCAGCGCGGGGTGGAAGGATACGGACAGAGGGATGACTGCAGCATCAGTGGAAGGATATGGGCTACGGAGAGGGGAAGTGATGGGGGGAATGTGATGAGGTATGGTACACCTACACACATTGACACAATCAGCGGCAAGCGTGGTATCACACAAGGTCACAACCTTTTTCTTTTATATTCATTTTTTTACTTTTATTTTGACAGGGAAGTCATACTGAGACTAGGGTCTATTTTACAGATGAGCTCTGCATAAATACATCAACACATGCAATATACAAAATCAAAAAACATATGAAAAAAAAGACATTTAACAACATTGAGGTCTGACCAAGAGGGACCAGAACATCTACACTGAAGAAAAATATAAATGCAAAATGTAAAAGTGTTGTTCCCATGTTTCATGAGCTGAAAGATATCCCCGTTAGTGAGCATTTCTCCTTTGCCAAGATAATCCATCCACCTGACAGGTGTGGCATATCAAGAAGCTCATTACACAGGTGCACCTTGTGCTGGGGACAATGAAAGGCCACAGCAGAGAATTTAGCAGTACATCCAACCAGACTAACAACCACAGACCACATGTATGATGTACTGTGGGTGAGAGGTTTGCTGATGTCAACGGTGTGAACAGAGTGCACCATGGTGGCGGTGGGGTTATGGTATGACCAGGCATAAGCTACGGACAACGAACACAATTGCATTTTATTGATGGCAATTTGAATGCACAGATTCCGCGACGAGATCCTGAGGCCTATTATCGTGCCATTCATCTCCTCCTGTTTCAGCATGATAATGCACGGCCCAATGTCACCAGGATCTGTACACAATTCCTTCAAGCTGAAAATGTCCCAGTCCTTCCATGGCCTGTATACTCACCAGACATGACACCCATTCAGCATGTTTGGGATGCTCTGGGTTGACGTGTACGACAGCATGTTTTAGTTCCCCCCAATATCCAGCAACTTTGCAGAGCCATTGAAGGGGTGGGACAGCATTCCACAGGCCACAATCAACAGCCTGATCAACTCTTTGTGAAGGAGATGTGTCACGCTGCATGAGGCAAAGGGTGGTCACACCCGATACTGACTGGTTTTATGATCCACGCCCCTACTTTTTTAAAGGTAACTGTGACCAACAGATGCATACCTGTATTCCCAGTCATGTGAAATCCATAGATTAGGTCCTAATTTGTTTCTTTTAATTGACTGACTTTCTTATATGAACTGTAACTCAGTTAAATCTTTGAAATTGTTGCATGTTGCCTTTTTTTTGTTCAGTACAATTTCAGAGAGCTCTGGAAGTTGTTCCACATAAAGGGTGCAAAAAAACTAAAATCAGCTTTACCCTACTCTGTGGAGACCGAAGGGGCCTCCAGTGTTATCCAAGCCTGAGACTGGGTTTGGTCATTTGTACGTCTACATTTTATTAATGATGATAGATACATAGGACGTTTTTGCATAAGTGTTTTGCAGAGGCCCAAACCACTTTTTAATAAAAAACACAATAGTGAGGTCTATAAGCATCACCAGTAATAAACCTAAGGGTACAATGGAAAATAGCATCTAGTGGTTTAAGTGTACATGCTGCTGCATGCATATAGGTAATGTCCCCAAAATCTAAAATAGACATAAAAGTGGCCTGGACAATTACCTAACTATTAACAAAAGTCAGACATGCTTTGTTTTTGTAAAATAAACCAACCTTGATCTTCAACTTCTTCACCAGCTCAGTGACATGTTTTTTAAATTACTGTTTGTCATCAAGCCAGATACCAAGATGTTTGTAGGATGGAACTCACTCAATCTGTGTACCGTTCAAACTAGTCATTACAAATTCATTTAAATCTGGGTTATGAGACCTAGAAAAAAGCATGCATTTAGTTTTGTTTGAATTTAGCAGTAACTTTAGATCCAATAGTGATCTCTACAGTGTTATAAAATTAGACTTCAAATATGAAAAGGCTTGGCCAAACGATGGAGCAATAGAACACAACACAGTATCATCTGCATACAAATGAATATTAGAATTGTTTTACAGCATTAACAATGTTATCTATATCGATTGTAAAAAGTAGTGGGCCGAGTATCAAACCTTGGGGCACCCCTTTACGTAACTCAAGGAACTCAGACTTGATCCCATCTACCTTGATGACCTGAGTTCTGTCTTTGAGATAATTATGAAACCATCGGCAAGCATCTGTACATTTTTCACTGTCTTTTTACTGTTGTTTTTATTTCTTTACTTACCTATTGTTCACCTAATACCTTTTTTCACTGTTGGTTAGAGCCTGTAAGTAAGAATTTCACTGTAAGGTCTACACCTGTTGTATTCGGCGTGACAAATCAACTTTGATTTGATTTGATTTGTACCAATCATATCAAGAACAGCTTATTCAAAAGATGAACATGATCTACAGTATCAAAAGCTTTTGACAAGTCTACAAACAAAGCATCACAATTATTTCTCTAATCCAAGGGATTTGCAATATAATTTAAAAACAAGCATGGTAGCCATAGCGGTGCTATGTTTAGGTCTTAATCTGGATTAGATGTCGACCGTTTATGATTTTTCAACGCCGATACCGACTAAGGACCCAAAAAAAGTCAATGCTGATTAATCGGCCAATTGTTATATATATATATACAGTATATATATATATATTTACATTTGTAATAATGACAATTACAACAATACTGAATGAACAATGAACACTTTTATTTTAATTTAATATAATACATAAATAAAATCTATTTAGTCTCAAATAAAAAATGAAACATGCTCAATTTGGTTTAAATAATGCAAAAACACAGTGTTGGAGAAGAAAGTAAAAGTGCAATATATGTAAAAAAGCTCATGTTTAAGTTCCTTGCTAAGAACATATGAAAGCTGGTGGTTCAATATTCCCAGTTCTTCAATATTCCCAGGTAAGAGGTTTTAGGTTGTAGTTATTATAGGAATTATGACACGTCGACTATTTCTCTCTATACCATTTGTATTTCATATACTGTACCTTTGACTATTGGATGTTTTAATAGGCACTTTAGTATTGCCAGCCTAATCTCAGGAGTTGACAGGCTTACGAGCCTCCTGCTGCCTACCACCACTCAGTCACACTGCTCTATAAAATATAATAGACTTAATTATAATATAATAAACACAGAAATACGAGCCTTTGGTCATTAATATGGTCAAATCCCGAAACTATCATTTCGAAAACAAAGCGTTTATTTTTTCAGTGAAATACAGAACCGTGCCGTATTTCATTGAACGAGTGGCAACCCTAAGTCTAAATATTGCTGTTACATTGCACAACCTTCAATGTTATGTCATAATTATGTAAAATTCTGACAAATTAGTTTGCAACGAGCCAGGCGGCCCAAACTCTTGCATATACCCTGACTCTGTGTGCAATGAACACAAGAGAAGTGACACAATTTCCCCAGTTAATATTGCCTGCTAACATTCATTTATTTTAACTAAATATGCAGGTTTAAAAAAATATATACTTCTGTGTATTGATTTTAAGAAAGGCATTGATGTTTATGGTTAGGTACATTCGTGCAACGGTTGTGCTTTTTTCGTAAATGTGCTTTTGTTAAATCATCCCCCGTTTGGTAAAGTAGGCTGTGATTCGATGATAAATTAACAGGCACCACATTGATTATATGCAACGCAGGACAAGCTAGTTAACCTAGTAATATCATCAACCATGCGTAGTTAACTAGTGATTATGTGAAGACTGATTGTTTTTTATAAGATAAGTTTAATGCTAGCTAGCAACTTACCTTGGCTCCTTGCTGCACTCGCGTAACAGGTGGTCAGCCTGCCTGTCACGTCCTGACCATAGTTCTTAAGTGTTTTGCTTGTTTAGTGTTGGTCAGGACGTGAGCTGGGTGGGAATTCTATGTTGTGTGTCTAGTTTGTCTGTTTCTGTGTCCAGCCTAATATGGTTCTCAATCAGAGACAGCTGTCAATCGTTGTCCCTGATTGAGAATCATATATAGGTGGCTTGTTTTGTGTTGGGGATTGCGGGTGGTTGTTTCCTGTCTCTGTGTTTGTGGTCTGCACCAGATAGGACTGTCTCGGTTTTTCACGGTTTGTTATTTTGTTATTTGTTAAGTGTTCACGTTTATTGTAATTAAACATGTTAAGCACTGGCTACGCTGCGTGTTGGTCCGATCCCTGTTTCACCCCCTCTTTTAGTGAAGAGAGGGAAGGCTGCCGTGACACTGCCACGCAGATTCCTCGTGGAATGCAATGTAATCGGCCATAAGCGGAGTCCAAAAATGCAGATTACCGATTGTTATGAAAACTTGAAATTGGCCCTAAATAATAGGCCATGCCGATTAATCGGTCGACCTCTAGGATCGACCTCTAGGATTGATTGACATTAAGATTACCATTTACAGATAGATAATAACGTAGCCGTTTGTTGGCCAATGATTCTAGTATTTTAGCAAGGGAGCCTGGAAATGGATAGATTATTATCAAGATCACTACTATCCCCTCTTCCACACTTTTGGAATATTTCCTGATACTAAAGTTAAATAAAACATTTGTGTTACTGAGCCAGCTATGAGGAGTGCAGCATACTTAAGCAAAGACGGATCCATATTGTCAGCCCCTAATGACTTATTGGTGTCAATAGCTAACAAGGCAGCAAGAACTTAAGTTTGCCAAAAATATTTTAAAAAACTGACTACCATTTCCCAAGTCACATGAGGTTGACTTATCATCCAAATCAAATCAAATCTAATTTTATTTGTCACATACACATGGTTAGCAGATGTTAATGCGAGTGTAGCGAAATGCTTGTGCTTCTAGTTCCGACAATGCAGTAATAACCAACGAGTAATCTAACCTAACAATTTCACAACAACTACCATATACACACACACAAGTGTAAAGGAATGAAGAATATGTACATAAAGATATATGAATTAGTGATAGTACAGAACGGCATAGGCAAGATGCAGTGGATGGTATAGAGTACACTATATACATATGAGATGAGTAATGTAGGTTATGTAAACATATAAAAGTGGCATTGTTTAAAGTGGCTAGTAATACATGTATTACATCAAGATGGCAAGATGCAGAAGATGGTATAGAGTACAGTAAATACATATGAGATGAGTAATGTAGGGTATGTAAACATTATATGAAGTTGCATTGTCTAAAATGGCTGGTGATAAATTTTTTCATCAATTTTTACATTGTTAAAGTGGCTGGAGTTGAGTCAGTATGTTGGCAGCAGCCACTCAATGTTAGTGGTGGCTGTTTAACAGTCTGATGGCCTTGATATAGAAGCTGTTTTTCAGTCTCTCGGTCCCTGCTTTGATGCACCTGTACTGACCTCGCCTTCTGGATGATAGCGGGGTGAACAGGCAGTGGCTCGGGTGGTTGTTGTCCTTGATGATCATTATGGCCTTCCTTTGACATCTGGTGTTGTAGGTGTCCTGGAGGGCAGGTAGTTTGCCCCCGGTGATGTGTTGTGCAGACCTCACTACCCTCTGGAGAGCCTTACGGTTGTGGGCGGAGCAGTTGCCGTACCAGGCGGTGATACAGCCCGACAGGATGCTCTCGATTGTGCATCTGTAAAAGTTTGTGTGCTTTTGGTGACAAGCCGAATTTCTTCAGCCTCTTGAGGTTGAAGAGGCGCTGCTGTGCCTTCTTCACCACGCTGTCTGTGTGGGTGGACCAATTCAGTTTGTCCGTGATGTGTACGCCGAGGAACTTAAAAACTTACTACCCTCTCCACTACTGTCCCGTCGATGTGGATAGGGGGGTGCTCCCTCTGCTGTTTCCTGAATCCACGATCATCTCCTTTGTTTTGTTGACGTTGAGTGTGAGGTTATTTTCCTGACACCACACTCCGAGGACCCTCACCTCCTCCCTGTAGACCGTCTCGTCGTTGTTGGTAATCAAGCCTACCACTGTAGTGTTGTCTAAACTTGATGATTGAGTTGGAGGTGTGCATGGCCACGCAGTCGTGGGTGAACAGGGAGTACAGGAGAGGGCTGAGAACGCACCCTTGTGGGGCCCCAGTGTTGAGGATCAGCGGAGTGGAGATGTTGTTACCTACCCTCACCACCTGAGGGCGGCCCGTCAGGAAGTCCAGGTACTCTTGTCCAGATGGGTTAGGGCAGTTTGGTTGCGATTGCGTCGTCTGTGGACCTATTGGGGAGGTAAGCAAATTGGAGTGGGTCTAGGGTGTCAGGTAGGGTGGAGGTGATATGGTCCTTGACTAGTCTCTCAAAGCACTTCATGATGACGGAAGTGAGTGCTACGGGGCGGTAGTCGTTTAGCTCAGTTACCTTAGCTGTCTTCTTTCAAATAGGAAATCAGATAAAACGCAGATTAAAATAATCACAAATCTGAACTTTTTCAGCAATGATGCAGGAGTCCAAAACGACTTGCATAGGCAGGGATGTAGAGGAATTAATCCCACTTCAGTGAATTAACGATTTTACAGAATTTAGAATGATCACTAACAGTCTGTCATAGCGCAAAGGAAGTCGTTTGATTTGGCCTGTTTAACCGAGGCAATGCACCAATTTCCCAATTGCCGAAAAATCTGCCAATCAGCTAATAATTGTCTTGGCCCAGGCTTGATTTCTTATCAAGAAGTCTGAGTACAGGAGAGTGCCATGGATTGGTTCGGTTTTTGACTCTGAGTCGCTTGAAAGGGGCATGTATATCAGCCAGAGAGGTAAAAATGGATGAGAAAAATTAAACCTTAAAGAGGTTTACACACTGACTTGTTCACCATCATACGTTGCCTTTGCGTATGAAGCTACTGTTTTTATACTGAATATGAGAGAGGAAGGAAAAATGAGTGCAGAGGCATTTGTTCATTTCTCGTTTGAGGGAGCACTTTCAGAGGTGATTGTGCACAAGGTCTAACTGGCTAATCCGTTTCCAACGCCTCTGTGCTTCCCAGCATGCTCGCTGTCGCTGCGCAGAAACCGCCACCGAGCCGGCCCCCACTCCAACCCCCTCAAACCCCCCACCGCCTGGCTCAGAGCTCAAAGATGTGCCTGAGGTGATATCACAGTCCCCCACCTCAGCCTCAGTGGAGGCCCAGCCGGCTACAACACAGTCCTGCTGGGCCAGCCACCTCACACACCAAACCCAGTAGGCTCCCCAACCAGCCAACCAACCGCTGCTGGAGGAGCTGATGCACTGGTTGGGTTACAGGTGGCGGCTTCTGCAGTAAGGAAGTGGTATATTCTGTTTTTAAAGGGTTTCACTCTGTTGATTTGATTTGATTGTGATATATCACAATGTTTCTTAATCCGAAGAAAATCACTGAAAAGGCCTGAAAAGAAGCTGATATTAAAAAGAAAACCTGTAAAAGATCTGACATGTATTTTAAATCTCATCCAAAGCACATAGGCCTGCAACTATGAGCAGATTGGGGGAAAAGAGCCTACAGTATGTGTATGGGGGGGGGGGGGGGTGCATCCTTTGTGAAGAACATTTGGGGGTCACCCTCACCTCCATCGCCTCTTGAGGGAAACCTCTACATTGCTACATTTTTCCCGTTGCAGCCCAGTCTAAGGTCAGCCAGACAAATAGAGCCAGAAGCCAGGGGTTGGAGTGCAGTGAGGCCTGCTCATCTCATCTCTGTCTTCAGAACAATACAGTAGGGTATGTACCACGTGACACGGAGCCCCCCCCCTCCCCCCCTGCCCGTCTTTCCTCGGGGGCCACAGATGCTTAAAAGCGGGGGGGTGGAGAGGGGGGGAATCCGCATGCAAAATCAAACAGCCCATAATTACCTAGGGATGAGGCTTATTTATTAGATAGCACAAGGGGCCTCCAATTTTTTTTAAATAAAATCTCTCTTGCCGTGATGTGACGAGTGTGACATTAAAAAGAGGAGAAGACACCCCAAACCCAGGGCCACCGTACTAACCACCCCATCTCTCTAGACAACCTTTTCTGACAAGACAGCGAGAGAATCAGAAATGCTGTAAGATCTAAAATGAACCAGATTTCTGTCCGATTTAGATGGCATTTCTGCTCAGGAGGGAGACATGAATAGAGGGAGAACAACATTGCTCTTGTGGGAAAGGTATTCAAAACCTCCCACTGGTGTTGATAGCATCATAAATGTGAGCCTAGCAGATCTCGTAGACTGACAGATACCGTTTACATACAAAGGGCTGAGATGCAGACAGGCAGGACTGAACGTCAGCCACATCACAATAGACACTAAGGAGGAAGAGGATCAGCTCCAGCATACTAGGGAGCTGCTCTGTTGTGTGGGCTGGGGGACTTGCTGCTCAACAGCCCCACCTGCTGGACATGTGGAAAAACAAATCCCAAAGGACCACAAGAGTCCTCCACCTCTGCGCTACCTCTGCGCTACCTCTGCTCTGTCTGAACAAAGTTGGATCTACTGCTAATACTACACAGAGGACTATCTCTCCTCACATTCTCTGTTTCAGGCCAGTTCAGACTTGAAGCTGATTATACATTTTATTCAAATATTGAGCATTGTAGTTTACGGGAGGGGTATTCAAGTCTTACCCTACAAGGTCCGGAGCACTGCTGGTTTTCTGTTCTACCTGATAATTAATTGCACCCACCTGCCCTGGTGCCTCAGGTCTAAATCAGTCCCTGATAAGAGGGGAACAATGAAAAAAGCAGTGGAACTGCCTTCAGGGTCCAGAGTTGAGTTTGAGGGGTCTAGAGGATCCATGGCCTGCATAGTAAAACACCCGTCCTTTGCAAAAGACAGACATCCAAGAGTCTGCAGGATGGCTGGAACCCCCTGCTGTGGCTACACTGCAGATAATGTTACCACTGTCTGCAAGCCCAATCTAACTGTGTTACGTCCTCTACCTTGTAATATCTCCTCCTCCTGTATTATGTGACTGGCATGGTCCACATCTCCTCATGTTCTGATGTAATAGCAGCCGCTATTCTTTAGCTCACAAGTCCTCCTGGCAACAGTAGTCACAACACTGGATTTAGTTGAAGCACAGTCCCCCCCCCCCCCAAAGGTAAATTGTATGGTAAATTATGCAGGGAGACCCTGACCCACTCACCTCTTGTGAGACTGCAGAGCAGCTCGCTTGGCCAACAGGGAGGGAGGGTAGAGGGTGAAGAGGCAGTGGGCCTGTGTGATGAGCTCCTCGTAGGGCAGGTCCTGGGGGATCTGGGACAGGATGTGGTACACCATGGCCATGTTACACTCGGTTTGCTTCACCTCTTTCTCCCTGTGCAGGACGATCTATAATCAATACCGAATATTAGCAGGTTATTATATTAGCTTTGTCCCATTCAACCATTCAGTAGTTACAGTTTGTCTAGCTACACTCTTTTTCTAACTGTTGAAGACCTGCGGATTTTGCTGCGAAGAGACAGAATGTTTAGATCATTTGTTTTGGTACTGTCCATATGTGGTTTGTTTTTGGTCAAAGGTCCAGGAATGGCTGAAGAATTGCAAGATTTACCTGGAGCATTTAACCGGATCTCTGCAAATAGCACTGCTGGATGATCTGAAAAGTCATAGTCAATTTATCAATAATCTAATAATACTTTTAGCAAGAATTATATACAATCTGAAGAAATTATGAAAATAGAAAGGATCAGAACTTTTGTGAAACATCACAGCACAGTTGAAAAATATATAGCAAATAGAAATCCGATATGGATGGTGTTAAGAGATAGATGGGAGGGGTTGAATGGAGCTGAACGTTGTGAATAATAACAACTAATAGCAAGATACTAATGTAAAAGCTACTGTGTCCGTAAAACGTATATAGGTTCAGAACGTTAGTGAAAGAAAAAGATGTGAGAGGTTGAGGCTAGAGGAAGGGCAGGAGTAAAAACAAACAAAATACAACTATTGTAAAATAGACTGTGCCCGTAAAATGTATATGGTATGTATACGCTGGAAGTTGAAGCCTAAGCGTTGTTGTTCACTGGTTTACTCAAATTAGGGGAGGGGTCGTCGGGCTAGAAGGTAAAAAAATGTAAATATATTTTTAAAAATAGATGTGTACATATATGTATGTATGTATGTATGTATGTATGTATGTATGTCTGTCTGTCTGTATGTATGTATGCATGTATGCATGTATGCATGTATGCATGTATGCATGTATGTATGTATGTATGTATGTATGTATGTACAGTTGAAGTCGGAAGTTAGCCAAATACATTTAAACTCAGTTTTTTACAATTCCTGACATTTAATCCTAGTAAAAACTCCCTGTCTTAGGTCAGTTAGGATCACCACTTTATGTTAAGAATGTGAAATGTCAGAATAATAGTAGAGAGAATTATTTAATTCAGCTTTTATTTATTTCATGACATTCCCAGTGGGTCAGAGGCTCACATATACTCAATTAGTATTTGGTAGTATTGCATTTAAATTGTTTAACTTGGGTCAAACGTTTCGGGTAGCCTTCCACAAGCTTCCCACAATAAGTTGGGTGAATTTTGGCCCATTCCTCCTGACAGAGCTGGTGTAACTGAGTCAGGTTTGTAGGCCTCCTTGCTCGCACATGCTTTTTCAGTTCTACCCACAAATGTTCTATAGGATTGAGGTCAGGGCTTTGTGATGGCCACTCCAATACCTTGACTTTGTTGTCCTTAAACCATTTTGCCACAACTTTGGAAGTATGCTTGGGGTCATTGTCCATTTGGAAGACCAATTTGAGACTAAGCTTTAACTTCCTGACTGATGTCATGAGATGTTGCTTCAATATATCCACATAATTTTCCTCCTCATGATGCTATCTATTTTGTGAAGTGCACCAGTCCCTCCTGCAGAAAGGCACCCCCACAACATGATGATGCAAGCCTCCCCCTTTTTTCTCCAAACATAACAATGGTCATTATGGCCAAACAGTTCTATTTTTGTTTCATCAGACCAGAGGACATTTTTCCAAAAAGTACCAACTTTGTCCCCATGTGCAGTTGCAAAGCGTAGTCTGGCTTTTTTATGGCGTTTTTTTAACAGTGGCTTCTTCCTTACTGAGCGGCCTTTCAGGTTATGTCGATATAGAACGCATTGTACTGTGGATATAGATACTTTTGTACCTGTTTCCTCCAGCATCTTCACAAGGTCCTTTGCTGTTGTTCTGGGATCGATTTGCACTTTTCGCAACAAAATACATTCATCTCTAGGAGACAGAACGCGTCTCCTTCCTGAGTGGTATGACGGCTGCATGGTCCCATGGTGTTTATACTTGCGTACTATTGTTTGATTAGATGCATGTGGTACCTTCAGGCGTTTGGAAATTGCTCCCAAGGATGAACCAGACTTGTGGAGGTCTACCATTTTTTTTCTGAGGTCTTGGCTGATTTCTTTTGATTTTCCCATGATGTTAAGCAAAGAGGCACTGAGTTTGAAGGTAGGCCTTGAAATACATCCACAGGTACACCTCCAATAGACTCATTTTCCAAGCTGTTTAAAGGCACAGTCAACTTGGTGTATTTTAACTTCTGACCCACTGAAATTGTGATACAGTGAGTTATAAGTGAAATAATCTGTCTGTGAACAATTGTTGGAAAACTTAATTGTGTCATGCACAAAGTAGATGTCCTAACCTACTTGGCAAAACTATAGTTCGTTAATAAGAAATGTGTGGAGTGGTTGAAAAACAAGTTTTAATGACTCCAACCTACGTGTATGTAAACTTCCGACTTCAACTGTATGTATGTATGCATGTATGTATGCATGTATGTATGCATGTATGTATGTATGTATGTATGTATGTATGTATGTATGTATGTATGTATGTATGTATGTATGTATGTATGTATGTATGTATGTATGCATGCATGCATGTATGTATGTACGTACGTATCTATGTATGTATGTATGTATGTATGTACAGAAGTTTACATACACCTTAGCCAAATACATTTAAACTCAGTTTTTCACAATTCCTGACATTTAATCCCAGTAAAAATTCCCTGTCTTAGGTCAGTTAGGATCACCACTTTATTTTCAGAATGTGAAATGTCAGAATAATAGTAGAGAGAATTATTTCTTTCAGCTTTTATTTCTTTCATCACATTCCCAGTGGGTCAGAAGTTTACATACACTCAACTAGTATTTGGTAGTGTTGCCTTTAAATTGTTTAACTTGGGTCAAACGTTTCTTGTAGCCTTAAACAATTGTTGGAAAATGACTTGTGTCATGCACAAAGTACATCTCCTAACCGACTTGCCAAAACGATAGTTTTTTTTATTATTTTTTATTATTATTATTATTTTTTTATCCCATTTTCTCCCCAATTTTCGTGGTATCCAATCGCTAGTAATTACTACCTTGTCTCATCGCTACAACTCCCGTACGGGCTCGCGAGAGACGAAGGTCGAAAGCCATGCGTCCTCCGAAGCACAACCCAACTAGCCGTACTGCTTCTTAACACAGCGCGCCTCCAACCCGGAAGCCAGCCGCACCAATGTGTCGGAGGAAACACCGTGTACCTGGCCCCCTTGGCTGGCGGCACTGCACCCGGCCCGCCACAGGAGTCGCTGGAGCGCGATGAGACAAGGATATCCCTACCGGCCAAACCCTCCCTACCCCGGACGATGCTATGCCAATTGTGCGTCGCCCCACGGACCTCCCGGTCGCGGCCGGCTGCGACAGAGCCTGGGCGCGAACCCAGAGACTCTGGTGGCGCAGTTAGCACTGCGATGCAGTGCCCTAGACCACTGCGCCACCCGGGAGGCCCTAAACTATAGTTTGTTAACAAGAAATTAGTGTAGTGGTTGATGACTCCAACCTCAGTGTATGTAAACTTCCGATTTCAACTGTATGCATGCATGTACAGTACCAGTCAAAAGTTTGAACACACCGACTAATTCAAGAGTTTTTCTTTATTTTTACTATTTTCTACCTTGTAGAATAATAGTGAAGCCATCAAAACTATGAAATAACATATATCGAATTATGTAGTAACCAAAAAAAGTGTTGAACAAATCAAAATATATTTGAGATTCTTCAAAGTAAGCCACCCTTTGAATTGATCACAGCTTTAAACACTCTTGGCATTCTCTCAACCAGCTTCAACTGCTTTTTCAACAGCCTTGAAGAAGTTCCCACATATGCTGTGCACTTGTTGGCTGCTTTTCCTTCGCTCTGGGGTCCAACTCATCCCAAACCATCTCAATTGGGTTGAGGTCGGGTGATTGTGGAGGCCAGGTCATCTGACGCAGCACTACATCACTCTCCTTCTTGGTCAAATAGCCCTTACACAGCCTGGAGGTGTGTTGGGTCATTGTCCTGTTGAAAAACAAATGATAGTGCCAATAAGCGCAAACCAGATGGGATGGCGTATCGCTGCAGAATGCTGTGGTAGCCATGTTGGTTAAGTGTGCCTTTTGAATTCTAAATAAATCACAGACAGTGTCACCAGCAAAGCACCCCCACACCATCATACTTCCTCCTCCATGCTTCACGGTGGAAACAACACTTGCAGAGATAATCTGTTCACCTACTTCGCATCTCACAAAAACAAGGCGGTTAGAACCAAAAATCTCAAATTTGGACTCACCAGACCAAAGATCAGATTTCCACCGGTCTAATGTTCATTGCTCGTGTTTCTTGGCCCAAGCAAGTCTCTTCTTATTATTAGATGTCCTTTAGTAACGGTTTCGACTATGAAGGCGTGATCCACGCAGTCTCTTCTAAACAGTTGATTTTGAGATGCGTCTGTTACTTGAACTCCGTGAAGCTGGGTCTTCCTTTCCTGTGGCAGTCCTCATGAGAGCCAGTTTCATCATGGTGCTTGATCATTTTTGCGACTGCACTTGAAGAAATCTTCCGGATTGACTGACCTTCATGTCTTAAAGTAACGGACTGTCGTTTCTCTTTGCTTATTCGAGTTGTTCTTGCCATAATAGGGACTTGTTCTTTTACCAAATAGGGCTATCTTCTGTATTCCACCCCTAACTTGTCACAATACAACTGATTGGTTGAAACACATTAAGAAGGAAAGAAATTATACAAATTAACTTTTAACAAGTCACACCTGTTAATTGAAATGCATTCCAGGTGACTACCTCATGAAGCTGGTTGAGAGAATGCCATGAGTGTGCAAAGCAGTCATCGAGGCAAAGGGTGGCTACTTTGAAAAATCTCAAATATATTTTAATTTGTTTAATAGGTTTATGGTTACTACATGATTCCATGTGTTATTTCATAGTTTTGATATCTTCACTATTATTCTACAATGTAGAAAATAGTAAAAATAAAGAAAAACCCTGAAATAAGTACAATATTTTGACTGGTACTGTATATATTTGCAAAAAATATATATTGGAGATTGGAAGTGATGCAGTCAATTAAATTGATGGAAGGTACAATCTATCTGCAATATTAAAGCTGATGTAGCCCTAAAAAAATATATATATCCTTAGTTAAGATGTTTCAAATCGACATACATAGTAGACCAACATACCAATTATATATATTTTTTAAATGCACTCTTCCTACTAGCACTGACTTTGCTTATAAGTACTGGTTGTCTGAACTAACTATCTTAAGATGAGTGCACTAATTGTAAGTCACTCTGGATAAGAGCGTCTGCCAAATTACTAAAATGTAAATCTACCATCTACCTCAGCAGACTCATACCCCAGACTCTTTTCTGTTCCAGGAGATGTGCGGTGAGTAATTGTTCAGGGTTTAGGCCCGGTGAGTAACGGTACAGGGTTTTAGCCCGGTGAGTAACGGTACAGGGTTTTAGCCCGGTGAGTAACGGTACAGGGTTTAGGCCCGGTGAGTAATGGTACAGGGTTATAGCCCGGTGAGTAATGGTACAGGGTTTAAGCCCGGTGAGTAACGGTACAGGGTTTTAGCCCGGTGAGTAACGGTACAGGGTTTAGGCCCGGTGAGTAACGGTACAGGGTTTTAGCCCGGTGAGTAACGGTACAGGGTTTAGGCCCGGTGAGTAACGGTACAGGGTTTTATCCCGATGAGTAATGGTACAGGGTTTTAGCCCGGTGAGTAACGGTACAGGGTTTTAGCCCGGTGAGTAATGGTACAGGGTTTTAGCCCGGTGAGTAACGGTACAAGGTTTAGGCCCGGTGAGTAACGGTACAGGGTTTTAGCCCGGTGAGCAATGGTACAGGGTTTTAGCCTGGTGAGTAATGGTACAGGGTTTAGGCCCGGTGAGTAACGGTACAGGGTTTAGGCCCGGTGAGTAATGGTACAGGGTTTTAGCCTGGTGAGTAATGGTACAGGGTTTAGGCCCGGTGAGTAACGGTACAGGGTTTAGGCCGGTGAGTAATGGTACAGGGTTTTAGCCCGGTGAGTAACGGTACAGGGTTTAGGCCCGGTGAGTAACGGTACAGGGTTTTAGACGGGTGAGTAACGGTACAGGGTTTTAGACGGGTGAGTAACGGTACAGGGTTTAGGCCCGGTGAGTAATGGTACAGGGTTTTAGCCTGGTGAGTAACGGTACAGGGTTTTAGCCCGGTGAGTAACGGTACAGGGTTTAGGCCCGGTGAGTAATGGTACAGGGTTTTAGCCCGGTGAGTAACGGTACAGGGTTTTAGCCCGGTGAGTAATGGTACAGGGTTTTAGCCCGGTGAGTAACGGTACAGGGTTTAGGCCCGGTGAGTAACGGTACAGGGTTTTAGCCCGGTGAATAATGGTACAGGGTTTTAGCCTGGTGAGTAATGGTACAGGGTTTAGGCCCGGTGAGTAACGGTACAGGGTTTAGGCCGGTGAGTAATGGTACAGGGTTTTAGCCCGGTGAGTAACGGTACAGGGTTTAGGCCATGTGAGTAACGGTACAGGGTTTTGGCACGGCGCAGACTGAAAGGGTTAAGCCTCCCTGTGTCTAGTAACATAAGAGGCAGGATGAACTACATTTCCTGACTGCCTTGTTATCCCGACTTCAAAAGGCCTCGGCCCCCTTTGGTTTGTGTGCAGCTCCAGTATCTAGCAGGGGATAGGCTTATGGAAGTAGAAGAAAGGGGCCATTTAAAGCAATCTAGCACAAACACAGCCAGTACTCCACACCAAACCTCTGGTGAGTTCATTAGAGTTGTTTAATTAACTGGTCTAGCTACAACAAAGTGCCCTGGATTCCTCTGTGTGTGTGTGTGTGTGTGTGTGTGTGTGTGTGTGTGTGTGTGTGTGTGTGTGTGTGTGTGTGTGTGTGTGTGTGTGTGTGTGTGTGTGTGTGTGTGTGTGTGTGTGTGTGTGTGTTGTGCACGTAAGAAAAGAGAAATCCTTGCCTTTTTAAAAAACTTTTTGTTTTGTTTTCCGTTACTGCTGACAAGTAGTCACAAAACAACTCCATTTACAAAGGGCCGAGCGAGAAACACACGTTTGAAGTTTGGCGAGATATCGTTTCCCCAATACCATCTAATAAGCGCTTAGTGGAATGTGCAGACTAATGAGTGTTTTGTTGTTCATTAGCAACTACTGTCCCACAAATAAGAACGCATCTCTAAATTCACTTCAGATTGTAAAATGCCCAAATGACTGTCGCTCACTTATAGAAAATACATACTGCCCCCCAAAAATAATTATGTCCAGCAGACAACATGGAAGCAGATGAGAGAGAGATGCTCTGAAAACAAGGATTTAGGTACAGAGTAAGGCACAAGACACATTTCTATTCCTTACAAAATGGACAATAACCTATCCATTCTATTCTAGTATTTTATTCCACATGACTCTATTCTATAAACAGAGAGGTCACAGCTTAAATATTGGTTCTTACCACGGCAGCGAAGTAGACGGCCATGAGTGGGTGTGAAGCCAGGAAGAAGTCAAATGGCCTGAGAACATGACGGAACTCAGAAAGGACGTGGCCGTACCATTTGATGAGCCAGCTCAGAGCAAAGATAGTTCCCACCTCGGCCCTGCAACACATATGAACAAGTTAGTCAGTTATTATTATTTTCTGTGCTTGTTTATAGGATAGGACGGGTAAGGAGGTAGAGCGAGAGGAGAGAGTGCTGAAATAGCAGTAGGCCGTATTCAAAGCCATACTGCAGCGGTATATGAGATCTGGAGGCAGCGAATTAGACCACTTGACCACCCTATGCCATTATGAACGGGTCAAGTCACATTTGATTTAAAGTGCATCGTCACAGAGTCTCCATACACTTTACAGAGGGAATAAACAGCAACAACTACATTGCTCAACCGCTCATTATCAAGAGCAACAGCTCATTTTTACACTGGCTATTTAAAATACATCCGTTGACGTCCCACTAGTTGATGTACAGTAAACCCAATCTCCTTATTCTGTCATGATGACCGCAGGACAGCCCAGCACTTAACCTGCATTAGCCTGCAAAGTGGGGGATGCAAGTCTGAGAGAAATGAGTGAATATAACAAGGGCTATGAGTACATCCCATACATGGGGCTCTCGTTAAAAGTAGTGCACTATATAGGGAATAGGGTGCCATTTGGGACACAGGCAAGTTATGCTTATGCCAGTTCCTGTGAGTAAGGACGGTGTAATTACAGAATACAGAGAGACCAGTTCTAAAGGCAAGGCATTAGGCATGGTTCACTACAGAAACCCTTTGGACTGCAACGGTTAATGCAGTTCTATTTGAGTTATTATTTGTGGGCTTTGCAGGAGTAAACTCCTTGGACAAAGCACTCGAGTGCCGCTCACAAAAATCACCAATTTGTAACCTCCATAGGCAACTCTATAGCTAACTGAACATTTAGGATTGCAACCACAACAGCAACAGTCATTGTGTTGTCAAATGACTTGCCTTTGTAAAACTTTAATTTTGTTCAAATGAAGTAGGGCCTATTTGTAAAAACTAGGCTATATAACCGTTCTAGCGTCAAATACTTTCCTAAACATTTCCTCAGCAGTCTTAAGGTAGCCTAAAAGCAGTGAGCAACACCATTATACCTGTGAGCTTCCATCTCCTTAGCTCTGTCTCAAATAGCACCCTAGTGCACTACTTCCAAGAAGCCTTCCAAGACGCACCCATATTCAATATTTATCACTAGCCCTCTTATTCTCTACATTTTACATGGCCCCGCTATCAAAAATAACTTTATTTTATCAAGAACTGGGTAGGAACTGCACGCAACACAGAGAGAGAGAGAGAGAGAGAGAGAGAGAGAGAGAGAGAGAGAGAGAGAGAGAGAGAGAGAGAGAGAGAGAGAGAGAGAGAGAGAGAGAGAGAGAGGTTTATGTGCTTCAGCTTACCCCATACACTTTCAACACAACACACACCCAGGACACAGTGTATAATAAGACTAGGAGAATATCTAATACCATGGTAGTGTGTTTTAGTACACCACACACAATGCTGGAGTTTTAGAGGGATATAGTCACACAACTTTGACAAGCAGTCAAATAAAACACTGCTTCAGTTCGAGTCAAAATATCGTTCCTTGTCTGCTGAGTTCCATTTCTCTTCGGAGATGGATGAAAAACATGCCTAGCGTACAAAAAGAGTCCTCAACCATGCTCATAGTGACTTGTCAGTGGAGCAATCATATTGACGTGGAGACATCTTAAGAAGGTTGACAAACAAGACCCAATGTGACATTGAGAAAACAGAGAGCAAAGTGACAGCACAGCGGAAGGCGGTGGAATCCTTGGACTGGCTGACAGTTAGCTGTGGAGACAGGAAACCAGGGCCCGCTTTTTAACTCAAAGTCTTCCCAATTAAATCTCACAGCAAACATTCTTGTCAGACCATCAATTATACAAATGCATCAGGAGCCCCCAAAAATTTCTGTGATAGATAAGAAATACACAGTCTTCCATCCTTTCTCCCTCAGTTCTGTAGTCTCATACTACACACTAGTCCAGCTGGCTCAGGGGTACAGTAGCCTAGCTGATGGCAAGGCAGGTGGAAAGAGATAGAAGCAATCGATCTGGTGGATTTTTACTCCATATCTATTAGTTTGACTCAAGTGTATATCCTGGCTGCGACAACCTACCTTTCCAAGAAGAACATACAGACTCTTACTGCCCCCTTCAGGAGAAAAGAGTGGGAAGCAGGGCATGTATTAATAAAGTGTTACAGAATAGGTGCTGCTCTAGAATCAATTATTTATTTTGGATCAACATGAACAAGATTACATGGACAGGGGGGACCTGATCCTAGATCAGCACTCATGAATATTCATATTCATGAATTCAGCCTTCATGAATATGGACACCGATAATTAGTCGCAAATGCAAATATAGTGAGCTACAAAAGTATTGGGAGAGTGACAAATGTTTTGTTGTTTTGGCTCAGTACTCTTCGGGTTTTGAAATTATACAATGACTATGAGGTGAAAGTGCAGACAAAACAAACAGAAAATGCATCCAACAAGTTTATAGAGTCACAGGCTTGATGTAGTCATTGTGTGCAAGGAATATGGGACCAAACACTAAACTTTTGATCCCTTGACTTTCTCCACATTTTGTTACGTTACAGCCTTATTCTAAAATGGATCAAATAAAATCCTCATCAATCTACACACAATACCCCACAAAAACAAAATGAAAACAGTGTTTTAGAAAGTAAGCTAATTTATTAAAAATAAAAACAGAAATATCTTATTTACATAAGTATTGTAATGACCTGACTGGATCATAAAGGAACAATTGTCCAGACAGACGATTGAGTTTACGAATGGACGGTTTATTAAACCAACTTTACACAGGCTACTGTTTGGCCGTAGCCCACGCCAAATAAATGAAAGATAACCACAAGCCAACCGTGACCTTCTCTTGTGAAGCCCAGACGTAAGAGAGAGAACAAAGGCTAAACCTGGTCTTAACTTCCAATGCTCCATCCCCCTGCCCAACCCCCCTCCACCAGGATGCCCGGCATCAGAACATACCAGGCATTCCCGTGATTGGCAGATAGCAGGTTGATTGGCATGTTGGACCCCGCGAACACTGGTAAGTACAACACAACCAACTAATAGCCTAACACATAACACACAACTGTCTGTGTGGGTCGCTACACAGCCCTCCCACCACAAAGTCCCTCGTCCCCGAGGGAACAAACAAAGTCTCTGAAGCGACCCAGAGGTCTCCTTTGCCTGCGTGGCCGTGATGGTCGCAGAGTGTCCAGATGTGAAACAGGGGTGGTGAAGGTGGTAAATGACCTTTTATTGGCGTCAGACCGAGGCTCTGCATCTGTCCTCGTGCTCCTAGACCTTAGTGCTGCCTTTGATACCATCGATCACCACATTCTTTTGGAGAGATTGGAAACCCAAATTGGTCTACACGGACAAGTTCTGGCCTGGTTTAGATCTTATCTGTCAGAAAGATATCAGTTTGTCTCTGTGAATGGTTTGTCCTCTGACAAATCAACTGTACATTTCGGTGTTCCTCAAGGTTCCGTTTTTGTTTTCACTATATAGTTTACCTCTTGGGGATGTCATTCGAAAACATAATGTTAACTTTCACTGTTATGCGGATGACACACAGCTGTACATTTCAATGAAACATGGTGAAGCCCCAAAATTGCTCTCGCTAGAAACCCGTGTTTCAGACATAAGGAAGTGGAAGGCTGAAAACTTTCTACTCTTAAACATGGACAAAACAGAGATGCTTGTTCTAGGTCCCAAGAAACAAAGAGATTTTCTGTTGAATCTGACAATTAATCTTGATGGTTGTAAAGTCGTTTCAAATAAAACTGTGAAGGACCTCGGCGTTACTCTTGCTCTTGCTTCTGAAGCTAAGCAGGGTTGGTCCTGGTCAGTCCCTGGATGGGAGACCAGATGCTGCTGGAAGTGGTGTTGGAGGGCCAGTAGGAGGCACTCTTTCCTCTGGTCTAAAAAATATCCCAATGCCCCAGGGCAGTGATTGGGGACACTGCCCTGTGTAGGGTGCCGTCTTTCGGATGGGACGTTAAACGGGTGTCCTGACTCTCTGAGGTCATTAAAGATCCCATGGCACTTATCGTAAGAGTAGGGGTGTTAACCCCGGTGTCCTGGCTAAATTCCCAATCTGGCCCTCAAACCATCATGGTCACCTAATAATCCCCAGCTTACAATTGGCTCATTCATCCCCCTCCTCTCCCCTGTAACTATTCCCCAGGTCGTTGCTGCAAACGAGAACGTGTTCTCAGTCAACTTACCTGGTAAAATAACGGTAAAATAAAATAAAAAAATACTCTGGACCTTGATCTCTCTTTTGACGAACATATCAAGACTGTTTCAAGGACAGCTTTTTTCCATCTACGTAACATTGCAAAAATCAGAAACTTTCTGTTCAAAAAGGATGCAGAAAAATTCATCCATGCTTATGTTACTTCTAGGTCAGAGTACTGCCATGCTCTACTTTCTGGCTACCCGGATAAAGCACTAAATAAACTTCAGTTAGTGCTAAATATGGCAGCTAGAATAATAACTAGAACCAAAAAATTTGATCATATTACTCCAGTGCTAGCCTCCCTACACTGGCTTCCTGTTAAGGCAAGGGTTGATTTCAAGGTTTTACTGCTAACCTACAAAGCATTACATGGGCTTGCTCCTACCTATCTTTCCGATTTGGTCTTGCCGTACATACCTACACGTACGCTATGGTCACAAGACGCAGGCCTCCTAATTGTCCCTAGAATTTCTAAGCAAACAGCTGGAGGCAGGGCTTTCTCCTATAGATCTCCATTTTTATGGAATGGTCTGCCTACCCATGTGAGAGACGCAGACTCGGTCTCAACTTTTAAGTCTTTACTGAAGACTCATCTCTTCAGTGGGTCATATGATTGAGTGTAGTCTGGCCCAGGAGTGTGAAGGTTAACGGAAAGGCTCTGGAGCAAGGAACCGCCCTTGCTGTCTCTGCCTGGCCGGTTCCCCTCTCTCCACTGGGATTCTCTGCCTCTAACCCTATTACAGGGGCTGAGTCACTGGCTTACTGGTGCTCTTTCATGCCGTCCCTAGGAGGGGTGTGTCACTTGAGTGGGTTAGGTCACTGACGTGATCTTCCTGTCTGGGTTGGCGCCCCCCCCCCCTTGGGTTGTGCCGTGGCGGAGATCTTTGTGGGCTATACTCGGCCTTGTCTCATGATGGTAAGTTGGTGGTTGAAGATATCCCTCTAGTGGTGTGGGGGCTGTGCTTTGGCAAAATGGGTGGGGTTATATCCTGCATGTTTGGCCCTGTCCGAGGGTATCATCGGATGGGGCCACAGTGTCTCCTGACCCCTCCTGTCTCAGCCTCCAGTATTTATGCTGCATTAGTTTATGTGTCGGGGGGCTAGGGTCAGTTTGTTATATCTAGAGTACTTCTCCTGTCTTATCCGGTGTCCTGTGTGAATTTAAGTATGCTCTCTCTAATTCTCTCTTTCTTTCTTTCTTTCTCTCTCTCGGAGGACCTGAGCCCTAGGACCATGCCTCAGGACTACCTGGCATGATGACTCCTTGCTGTCCCCAGTCCACCTGGCCGTGCTGCTGCTCCAGTTTCAACTGTTCTGCCTGCGGCTATGGAACCCTGACCTGTTCACCGGACGTGCTACCTGTCCAAGACCTGCTGTTTTCAACTCTCTAGAGCAGGGGTGTCAAACTCATTTCGCATCGTGGGCCACATACGGCCTAGGGAGATGTCAAGTGGGCCGGACCATTAAAATTATACCATACTCTGCTATAAATAACCAAAATATCATGTCTTTCCTTTGTTTTGGTGTAAAGAAGCACAAGAACATTAGGAAAATATTGAAATTTAATGAACTATCCTTTTACAAAACATTTCATGAAACACCTCATATTTCCTTAGACAAATGTGCAATTTACTTTTATCATTCACAAATATGCATTGCAACTGATCCCACTGATTGTACAAAGGCACAAAACTTTAATTGGTACTGAAAAATATAGTAATGCACTTTAAAATTAAATGAGACTTTTAAAGAAAGGAATTTTTAAACCACTTACACATACGCATATAAAATCTAAATGTAATCCCTGCGTACACCTTACAAACTAAGGAGAGTGATTTTAAATGTGTAATGAAGAAAGTGTTCGCCTGTCCTGTAAATCTGTAAACTTCATACATGAAACATACATACACATACAATACATACTGAAAATTTATGGAGTTGTATGAACAGTAGAATTCCATCACACAACTTTTGTTTTGAAGCTGCTGACTAACATTAAAGTGCACATTTTTTAAATCACCACAGTAAGGATTCATCTTCACAGAGCTGTATTCTTTCAATGCAAACAGTATCTAAGGCAGCATTTTAAAGGTGTTAGTCTAGTCTGGACTTGTATTTGTTCCTGAAACTTGGCATCTTTTGGCCTGTACAAGTGCATCAACACCAGGTGTCATGTCCTGACTAGCTGTCACTTTCAGAATGTCATTTAAGTGCTTGTTTGTGAGCCTTGAACGCATTTTTGTTTTATTGATATTCATCACTGAGAAAATTTGTTCACAAAGGTAGGTTGTCCCAAACATGCACAAAATTTTAGCAGCCAGGGCTGTTAATTTGGGGTACCCTGGTAGTAGATACTGATAAAATCTGTCCAGACCTACAGAGGCAAATTTGCACTTCAAATCTGCATCACACTGCAAATCAATTATCTCTAGCGGAATTTCGCAGATCAGAAGCTTTAACTGTGAAAGGTGAGCGAAAAACTGAAAATTCTGTCTCAAGTTCACCAAATACCTGAAAACGTTTCTCAAACTCCCGCAGTAGTCCTGCAATTTTGTCTTTGTACCGTTTCATGTCCGCATCAGGTCTGGTCACACACACATCTCTCAGACAGGGGAAATGAGCAGGGTTGCCATTTGCCAGTTGCATCCCCCACAAAGTCAGCTTCAACTTAAATGCATGTATGTTGTCAGAAAACTGTGTGACAACTTTTTTGCGGCCTTGCAACATTTTGTTCAGATTGTTCAAGTGTTCAGTAATATCAACCAAGAATGCAAGGTCCCGTAGCCATTCCTGAGATTGTAATTCCAACACCGGTTTTCCTTTTTTCTCCATGAACTGTCCGATTTCCTCTCGTAGATCAAAGAAATGCCTCAGCACAGCGCCTCGGCTTAACCATCTCACTTCAGTGTGGTATGGCAGGCTGTGGGTAATGTTGCTGTCGCTGAGAAGTTTGTCAAACTGACGATGGTTCAGACCTCTGGACCGGATGAAATTTACAGTGCGAACAACCACCTCCATGACGTGGTCCATTTTCAGCGACTTGCAACACAATGCCTCCTGGTGCAAAATACAGTGAAATGTCCAGAAACGATCTCCTCCATTAAGGGCTTGTACTTTGTCTTTGAACTTTGTCGCGACACCTGCTTTCTTTCCGACCATGGATGGCGCGCCGTCTGTAGCCAGGCTGACAGCGCGGGACCAGTCCACTCCAACTCTGTCCAATGCAGCAACGACAGAGCCGAAAATGTCCTCGGCTGTTGTGGTGTCCATCATTGGCACCAACTCAAGAAACTCTTCAGTAACAGTCAATGTCTCATCAACTCCTCGAATAAATATGGCCAGTTGTGCCACGTCTGTGATGTCAGTGCTCTCGTCAATTGCCACGGAAAATGCAATAAATGACTTGACTCTCTGTTTCAATTGACTGTCTAAATCTGCCGATAGTTCCGAAATCCTCTCTGCTATAGTATTCCTCGTCAGGCTAATATTGGCAAAAGCTTGTCGCTTCTCGGGACATACAAGTTCAGCCGCCTTCATCATGCATCGTTTAACAAAGTCACCGTCGGAATACGGCTTCGATGCTAATGCTATTTCGCTAGCAATTAGGTAGCTGGCTTTTACCGCTGCTTCACTGACTTCTCGGCTCTGGATGAAAGTTGACTGCTGTTTCCTCAGACCCGCCAGCAATTCGTTAATCTTATCTCTTCTCAGTTGTCCTTGCAAGCCGTCATATTTTTCGCTGTGATGAGTCTCGTAGTGGCGTCGAATATTATATTCTTTCAATACCGAAACTTGTTGCAAACACACCAAGCACGAAGGTTTTCCGTGCATCTCTGTAAATAAATAGGAGGTGGTCCATTTTTCTTTGAAAATTCTACACTCCTTATCTACTTTTCTCCGTTTGGATAACGACATTTTGGCTAATGAGGGTGTAGCGGAGAGGTAGAGACCAAGGTATTAACAACGTCGTAACAAGCAGCAGATGGCGCATTGATACCGTCTGCTGTTTTCAGTCTGTCTCAGTGATGCGGCTTGTCTTCTACTCTGATGGAAAGAGTGCGCCCCTTAGCGGATAATCCATGAATTGCAGCGAATTAAAAATATTAATTCCATGTCTTTTATGCATTTTTTCCACTTTCAAATTATCCTGCGGGCCTGATCGAACCTCCTTGGGGGCCGGTTCCGGCCCGCGGGCCGTATGTTTGACACCCCTGCTCTAGAGACAGCAGGAGCGGTAGAGATACTCTTAATGATCGGCTATGAAAAGCCAACTGACATTTACTCCTGAGGTGCTGACTTGCTGCACTCTCGACAACTACAGTGAGTATTATTATTTGACCATGCTGGTCATTTATGAACATTTGAACATCTTGGCCATGTTCTGTTATAATCTCCACCCGGCACAGCCAGAAGAGGACTGGCCACCCCTCATAGCCTGGTTCCTCTCTAGATTTCTTCCTAGGTTTTGGCCTTTCTAGGGAGTTTTTCCTAGCCACCGTGCTTCTAGACCTGCATTGCTTGCTGTTTGGGGTTTTAGGCTGGGTTTCTGTACAGCACTTTGAGATATCAGCTGATGTAAGAAGGGCTATATAAATAAATTTGATTTGATCACAACCCTTTGGTCGCGAGTGAGAGCGCTGTCACCTCTTCCCATGGTGGCCTCACCTGCGCCTCTACCCACTGTAGCACTGGCTGTAGGTCTGTGTCCCGTCCCTGCTGCTGCTCCCATTCAGCCAAGTTGACAGTCTGCAGCTCACAGCAGACAGGTCCGCTCCCCCGACACACTGTGGCACAGACCCCCTCTTTTGCACACAGCTCTCTCTCCCGTCCCTCTCTCCGGTCACAGTGGCGGCAGCCGTCTGTAGTACAGGGCCGACGGGACATGGCGTCGGTGTTGGAGTGGCGTGCCCCTGCCTTCTGCACCACTGTGAAGTCATACGGCTGAAGCTCCTCCAACCAGCGTGCCACCTGCCCCTCTGGCTCTCTGAAAGACATGAGCCACTGGAGAGCAGAGTGGTCAGTCCTTACAGTAAAGGGCAGGCCACCCAGGTAGTACTTGAAGAGTTTGACAGAAGCCACACGTACTTTGCTGAAGTACGCCACCACTCTCTCCCCAGCTGGCCCCACCTGTGCCAGCACCCCACCCATGCCCACATTGCTTGCGTCTGTGTCCAGGATAAAGGGCAAGGTGAGGTCAGGGGGGGCGAGCACGGGGGCCTCGATCAGTGCACGTGTGAGGCTGTTGAAGGCCTCCTCACACTCCACTGTCCAAGTGAAAGCCTTGTCCTTCGGCAGCAGGCGGTTCAGGGGAGCATCGACGCTTGAGAAGCCCCTTACAAACCTCCTGTAGTACGAGGCCAGGCCCAGGAAGCTCTTCAGCTGGCGCTGGTCGTGGGGGTGGGCCAGTCTCGGGCAGCCCCCACCTTGTCCTCCATGGTGCTGATCCCCTCCTTCCCCATTCGGTGGCCCAAGAAGGACACCTCTCTCCTCATGAAGTGGCACTTCTCAGGGTGGAGCTTCAGACCTAAGGCAGCCACCCGCTCCAGCACAAGCCGTAGCGCCCCCAGGGCTGACTGGAAGGAGCTGCCATGGGCCAGGATGTCATCGATGTATACCTGACACCGCTGTCGGGGGATGCCATCCAGCACCCTGTTCATCAAACGCTCAAAAGTAGCTGGAGCGTTGCACAGGCCGAAGCACAGGACCTTGAACTGCCAGTGTCCTCTGTTAGTGGAGAACGTAGTTTTGGCTCTGGCCTCTGGGAAGAGGGGCACCTGCCAGTAGCCACTGCGGAGGTCTAGTGAGGAGAACCAGGAGGACCCCCTAACCAGGTCCAGCGACTCATCGATACGTGGTATGGGGTATTAGTCCTTCCTGGTTACCTCATTCAGCCGCCTGTAGTCCGCACAAAACCTCAGCTTGCCCCCCTTCTTAGGAACCATGATGACTGGCGCCGCCCAGGGGCTGTCTGAGGGCTCGATGAAGTCTGCCCGCTGCATCTCAAGCACAGCCTTGGCTGCCGCCTCCTGGGGTGCTAGCGGGATACGGCGGGTCAAGACCAACACAGTTCCTCCCCCATTTCTCCCTCACTGCAGACAGTGTCCTCTCCTCTCCCATCTGGGGTAGCTGGGCTGGGGGGGGACGGCCCGGGCTCAAGGAGGGCTGTGTCGTGGAGGTAGCTGGGGGAATGAAACACACAGCCGTAGGTGACAGGGGGGCTGGGGAAAAGTCACACACAGATATGGGGGGGTGGCAGCCATGAGTCTCTGCTGCTTTAACTGTTGGAGCAAAGGGTTTGTTGGGTTGAGTGAATGTGACATTAGGGGGGGCATGGTGACTGCCGGCCCTCTCTGGAAGCTCAGTGTGCCCCCATTTCGGTCTAACTGGCAGCCTGTGCTCCTAAGAAAGTCTAACCCCAGGATGCAAGGGTCCTGCACATCCGCCACCCACACAGGATGACGCACAGACCTGCCCTCTACTGTCAGAGTCATTATTCCCTTCCCTTTCATGGGTGCCAGCTCACCTGTGACTGTGTGGAGCTGCACAGTTGTGGGCTCACACTGAGTGCAACCTGGCACAATATCTAGCCTCACCAGGGTTACTGTGGACCCAGTGTCCACCAGGGCGGAGCAGGGCACACCCTCCACAGTGACAGGGACATGACAAAAGTCCTCAACACAGGTCCGGCCCACCACAACAACAGGCTCCATCCGCTTGCCCTCATCTGCTTCTGGGGGCTCCTCCTGAAGAAGATGACGGTTGGGAAAGAAAGCCAGGGGTCCGCACTACCCAGTCTATGCGGACCCCGAGCCATTTCCCTGAGCTCTGGGGGACATGGGGCAATCCCGGCGCAGATGGCCTGGCTGGCCACAACCCCAGCGGACCCTGGGACCAGGGCGTGTGTTTCGTGCCGCCTATAGCGACACAGCACAAATTAGTTCTGTCATTTCAGCCACCCATGCAGGCTTTTCCGGCTCTGGGCTGCTCTGCCCTCCAGCTCGCACAGAGGGTCTGTCTCCCTGCACCCCCACCAAAGCCCCAGCTGAAGCCCCAGCCCACACCAGCTCCCTCTTCAACGCCATCTCCAAGGCTATCTGCAATGACTCAGGATGAGCCAGCTGGGTCTGTATGCACAGCTCCGTAGGAGAAAGTGCCTGTATGAACTTGTCCGTGCTAGCTCGCTCTGCACGGAGGTGGGCATGTGAGCATATGCCCCCGGGGAGGCTCTCAATGTCATTAGCTAGCACCTGTGGAGGCTCTCCAGGCTGCCTGTGTCTATTACTGAGTTTGGAGCGCAGCAGCCCGGCCTGTACAAACTGTCCATAGCGCCTCCTCAGTGCTCCCACTAAAGCACCATAATCACGTCTATCCTTGTGGCTAATCAATATCAAACAGGCCAGAGCATCATCCGTGAGGCATAAAGCCAACTGCAGTGCCCTATCTTCATTCGACCACCCCCTAAAATGAGCTAACAGTTCAAACTGAGCATGAAAAGCTTCCCAATCTTCCTTACCGGAATACTTCGGGGTCTTAACAGATACGGACGCAGCCGGGAACTGGGCGCCGCCATGTTTGTTTACATCCTGAGCCCCAGATTCCTAGTCCTGCTGCGTCAAAATCACCCCTTCGGTCCACCCACCAGAATCTGCGCGAAGCACAGTCGACGAAGCACTCATGCCCGCTTCAGCCGCCATAACTCTAACATCCTCCCTCAAGCGACCTCTGGGCTCCGACGCCCGGGCGATCTCCTCAGCCAGATCCTCAGACGTCCATGCACACACACCTCCTTGGCCATAATCATCCCCTACCTCCACCTTCACTTTCGCATTCCCTCGAAGTCAGCTAGCTAGCTGGCTAACTTTTATCAATGTTTTCACTTCTGACAACAATGTAATGACCTGACTAGATCATAAAGGAACAATTGTCCAGACAGAGGTTAGAGTTTACAAATTGACGGTTTATTAACCCAACTTTACACAAGCTACTGTTTGGCCGTAGCCCACGCCAAATAAATGAAAGATACCCCACAAACCAACCGTGACCTTCTCTTGTGAAGGCCAGACGTAAGAGAAGAACAATGGCTAAACCTGGTCTTAACTTCCAATGCTCCATCCCCCTGCCCAACCCCCCTCCACGACACTCCGCCAACCACCAGGATGCCCGGCATCAGAACATTCCAGGCATTCCCGTGATTGGCAGATAGCAGGTTTATTGGCATGTCGGACCCCGCGAACACTGGTAAGTACAACACAACCAACTAATAGCCTAACACTTAACACACATCTGTCTGTGCGGGTCGCTACAGTATTCAGACCCTTTGCTATGAGACTCGTATTTGAGCTCCGGTGCATCATGTTTCCATTGATCATCCTTGAGATGTTTATACACCTTGATTGGAGTATACCTGTGGTAAATTAAATTGATTGGACATGATTTGGAAAGGCACACTCCTGTCTATATAAGGTCCCACAGTTGACAGTGCATATCAGAGTAAAAACCAAGCCATGAGGTGAAAGGAATTGTCTGTAGAGATCCGAGACAGGATTGTGTCGAGGCACAAATCTGGGGAAGGGTACTGAAAAGTGTCTGCAGCATTGAAGGTCCCCAAGAACACAGTGGCCTCCATCATTCTTAAATGGAAGAAATTTGAAACCACCAAGACTCTTCCTAGAGCTGGCCACTCGGACAAACTGAGCAAACGGGGGAGAAGGTCCTTGGTCGGGGAGGTGACCAACAACCCGATGGTCACTCTGACAGAGCTCCAGAGTTCATCTGTGGAGATGGGAGAACCTTCCAGAAGAACAACCATCTCTTCAGCGCTCCACCAATCAGGCCTTTATGGTACAGTGGCCAGACGGAAGCCATTCCTCAGTAAAAGGCACATGACAGCCCTCTTGGGGTTTGCCAAAAGGCACCTAAAGACTCTCAGACCATGAGAAACAAGATACTCTGGTCTGATGAAACCATGATTGAACTATTCGGCCTGAATGCCAAGTGTCACATCTGGAGGAAACATTGCACCATCCCTACAGTGAAGCATGGTGGCAGCATCATGCTGTGGGGATGTTTTTCATTGCCAGGGACTGTGAGACTAATCAGGATCAAGAAGAATACCCCTCTTCCCACAGGTGTTATTACTACCTCTGAAGGTGTAGAGCTTGAGGTAGTCACATCATACAAGTACTTGGGAGTATGGCTAGACAGTGCACTGTCCTTCGCTGAGCACATATCAAAGCTGCAGGCTAAAGTTAAATCTAGACTTGGTTTGCTCTATCGTAATCGCTCCTCTTTCACCCCAGCTGCCAAACTAACCCTGATTCAGATGACCATCCTACCCATGCTAGATTATGGAGAAGTAATTTATAGATATGAAGGTAAGGGTGCTCTAGAGCGGCTAGATGTTCTTTACCATTCGGCCATCAGATTTGCCACCAATGCTCCTTATAGGACACATCACTGCACTCTATATTCTATACTCCTCTGAGATGGCCGCCTCGCTTCGCGTTCCTAGGAAACTATGCAATGATTTCTTACATTGTTACCCCAGGAAATCTTAGGTTTTAATATATACAGTCGGGAGGAACTATTGGTTATAAGAGCAATGTCAACTCACCAACATTACGACCAGGAATACGACTTTCCCGAAGCGGATCCTCTGTTTGGTCCATCACCCAGGACAATGGATCGGATCCCAGCTGGCGACCCAAAACAATGGCGCCGCAGAAGGGGCAGACGGAGCGGTCTTCTGGTCAGGCTCCGTAGACGGGCACATCGCGCACCGCTCCCGAGCATACTACTTGCCAATGTCCAGTCTCTTGACAACAAGGTAGATGAAATCCGAGCAAGAGTTGCCTTCCAGAGAGACATCAGAGACTGTAACGTTCTTTGTTTCACGGAAACATGACTCACTCGAGACACGCTATCAGAGTCGGTACAGCCACCTGCTTTCTTCACACATCGCGCCGACAGAAACAAGCATCTCCCTGGTAAGAAGAGGGGTGGGGGTGTATGCCTCATGATTAACGAGACGTGGTGTGATCATAACAACATACAGGAACTCAAGTCCTTTTGTTCACCTGACTTAGAATTCCTTACAATCAAATGCCGACCGCATTATCTACGAAGAGAATTCTCTTCGATCATAATCACAGTCGTATGTATTCCCCCCCAAGCAGACACATCAACGGCCCTGAAGGAACTTAATTTGACTCTATGTAAACTGGAAACCACATATCCTGAGGATGCATTTATTGTAGCTAGGGACTTTAACAAGGCTAATCTGAAAACAAGGCTCCCTAAATTTTACCAGCATATCGATTGCGCAACCCGGGCTGGCAAAACCCTGGATCATTGTTACTCTAAATTCCGCGACGCTTCCCTCCCCCGCCCTCTTTTCGGAAAAGCTGACCACGACTCCATTTTGTTGCTCCCAGCCAAAAGACAGAAACTAAAACAGGAAGCACCCGTGGTCAGGTCTGTTCAACGCTGGTCCGACCAATCGGATTCCACGCTTCAAGATTGCTTCGATCACTCTGACTGGGATATGTTCCGCATAGCGTCGAACAACAACACTGATGAATACGCTGATTCGGTGAGCGAGTTTATTAGCAAGTGCATCGGTGATGTTGTACCCACAGCGTCTAATAAAACATTCCCCAAACAGAAACTGTGGATTGATTGAAAACTGAAAGCGCGAACCACTGCTTTTAATCAGGGCAAGATGACCGGAAACATGACCGAATACAAACAGTGTAGCTATTCCCGCCGCAAGGCAATCAAACAAGCTAAGCGTCAGTATAGAGACAAAGTAGAGTCGCAATTCAGCGGCTCAGACACGAGAGGTATGTGGCAGGGTCTACAGTCAATCACGGACTACAGAAGAAAACCAGCCCCGTCGCGGACCACAATGTCTTGCTCCCAGACAAACTAAACAACTTCTTTGCTCGCTTTGAGGACAATACAGTGCCACTGACATGGCCCGCTACCAAAACCTGCGGACTCTCCTTCACTGCAGCCGAAGTGAGTAAAACATTTAAACGTGTTAACCCTCGCAAGGCTGCAGGCCCAGACGGCATCCCCAGCCGCGTCCTCAGAGCATGCGCAGACCAGCTGGCTGGTGTGTTTACGGACATATTCAATCAATCCTTATCCCAATCCTTGTCTGCTGTTCCCACATGCTTCAAGAGGGCAACCATTGTTCCTGTTCCCAAGAAAGCTAAGGTAACTGAGCTAAACGACTACCGCCCCGTAGCACTCACTTCCGTCATCATGAAGTGCTTTGAGAGACAAGGACCATATCACCTCCACCCTACCGGACACCCTAGACACACTCCAATTTGCTTACCGACCCAATAGGTCCACAGACGACTCAATCGCAACCACACTGCACACTGCCCTAACCCATCTGGACAAGAGGAATACCTATGTGAGAATGCTGTTCATCGACTACAGCTCAGCATTTAACACCATAGTACCCTCCAAACTCGTCATCAAGCTCGAGACCCTGGGTCTCAACCCCGCCCTGTGCAACTGGGTCCTGGACTTCCTGACGGGCCGCCCCCAGGTGGTGAGGGTAGGTAACAACATCTCCACCCCGCTGATCCTCAACACTGGGGCCCCACAAGGGTGCAATATGTCCGTAAACATCACGGACAAACTCAAATGGTCCACCCACACGGCGTACACATCACGGACAAACTGAAATGGTCCATCCACACAGACAGCGTGGTGAAGAAGGCACAGCAGCGCCTCTTCAACCTCAGGAGGCTGAAGAAATTCGGCTTCTCACCAAAAACACTCACAAACCCTTACAGATGCACAATCGAGAGCATCTTGTCGGGCTGTATCACCGCCTGGTAAGGCAACTGCTCCGCCCACAACCGTAAGGCTCTCCAGAGGGTAGTGAGGTCTACACAAAGCCTCACCGGTGGCAAACTACCTGCCCTCCAGGAGACCTACACCACCCGATGTCACAGGAAGGGCAAAAAGATCATCAAGGACAACAACCACCCGAGCCACTGCCTGTTCACCCCGCTATCATCCGGAAGGCGAGGTCAGTACAGGTGCATCGAAGCGGGGACCGAGAGACTGAAAAACAAGGCCATCAGCCATCACTAACATTGAGTGGCTGCTGCCAACATACTGACTCAACACTAGCCATTTTAAACAATGCCACTTTATATAATGTTTACATACCCTACATTACTCATCTCATATGTATATACTGTACTCTATACCATCTACTGCATCTTGCTTATGCCATTCGGCCATCACTCATTCATATATTTTGATGCACATATTCTTCTTATTCATTCCTTTGCACTTGTGTGTATAAGGTAGTTGTTGTGAAATTGTTAGGTTAGATTACTTGTTAGATATTACTGCATGGTCGGAACTAGAAGCACAAGCATTTCGCTACACTCGCATTAACATCTGCTGACCATGTGTATGTGACAAATAAAATTTGATTTGATTTGTAAACTGGTCATCTCTGTATACCCGTCGCAAGACCCACTGGTTGATGCTTATTTATAAAACCCACTTCGGCCTCACTCCCCCCTATCTGAGATATCTACTGCAGCCTTCATCCTCCACAAACAACACCCGTTCTGCCAGTCACATTCTGTTAAAGGTCCCCAAAGCACACACATCCCTGGGTCACTCCTCTTTTCAGTTCGCTGCAGCTAGACTGTAACGAGCTGCAACAAACACTCAAACTGGACAGTTTTATCTCAATCTATTCATTCGAAGACTCAATTATGGACACTCTTACTGACAGTTGTGGCTGCTTTGTGTAATGTATTGTTGTATCTACCTTCTTGACGTTTGCGCTGTTGACTGTGCCCAATAATGTTTGTACCATGTTTTGTGCTGCCACCATGTTGTGTTGCTACCATGTTGTTGTTATGTTGTGTTACTGCCATGATGTGTTTTCATGTGTTGCTGTCTTGCTATGTTGTTGTCTTAGGTCTCTCTTTATGTAGTGTGGTGTTGTCTCTCTTGTTGTGATGTGTGTTTTGTCCTATATTTATATTGTATTTTTTATTTAATTTTTTATCCCAGGCCTCTTTATCCCAGGCCTTTTGCCTTTTGGTAGGCCGTCATTGGAAATAAGAACTATTTCTTAACTGACTTGTCTAGTTAAATAAAGGTTAAATAAAAGGGATAGATGAACGGAGGAAAGTAGAGAGAGATCCTTGATGTAAACCTGCGCCAGAGCACTCAGGACCTCAGACTGGGGTGAAGGTTCACCTTCCAACAGGAGAACGAACCTAAGCACAGACAACTCAGGAGTGGCTTCGGGACAAGTCTCTGAATGTCCTTGAGGGGTCCAGCCAGAGCCCGGACTTGAACTCGATCGAACATCTCTGGAGAAACCTGAAATTAGCTGTGCGGCAACGTTCCCCATCCAATCTGACAGAGCTTAAGAGGATCTGTAGAGAAGAATGGGAGAAACTCCCCAAATACAGGTGTGCCAAGCTTGTAGTGTCATACCCAATAAGACTTGAGGCTGTAATTGCTGCCAAAGGGCTTCAACAAAGTACTGAGTGAAGGGTCTGAATACTTATGTAAATGTGATATTTCTGTTTTATATTTTTAACAAATTTGCAAAACATGTTTCTGTTTTTGCTTTGTCATTATGGGGTATTGTGTGTAGATTGATGAGGGGGAAAAATATTTCATACATTTTAGAATAAGGCGGTAGCATAACAAAATATGGAAAAAGTCAAGGGGTCTAAATACTTTCCGAATCACATAAGTATTCACACCCGAGTCAGCGATTACATCTGTGCGTCTTTCTGTGTAAGTCTCTAAAAGCATTCCACCCCTGGATTTTACAATATTTGCACATTCTTTTTAAATTCGTTGTTGATCACTGCTAGACAGCCATTTTCAAGTCTTGCTATAGAGTTTTCAAGCCGTACCTCAGGAACATTCCAATGTTGTCTTGGTAAGCAACTCCAGTGTATCTTTGGCCTTGTGTTTTAAGTGTCACGTTCCTGACCTGCTTTTCCTTTTTTCTTGTATTTATTTAGTTGGTCAGGGCGTGAGTTGGGGTTGGTTGTCGATGTGTTATTTTCTGTGTTCGGCCGGGTATGATTCTCAATCAGAGACAGCTGTCAATCGTTGTCCCTGATTGAGAATCATACTTAGGCAGCCTGGGATTCACGTGTGTTTTGTGGGTGTTTGTATCTCGTGTCTGTATTCGTGCCACACGGGACTGTTTGTCGGTTCGTTTCTCTTTCGTCATTTTGTTTCATTAGTGTTCCGGTTATTTTTGTTAATAAATAATCATGGACACAAACCACTCCGCATATTGGTCTGATCCTTCTCTCCTCGGACGAGGAGGAGGATTACGACGACCGTTACAGAAACACCCACCACCAAAGGACCAAGCGGAGTGGAGAAGGGCGGCAACAGCAGTGGAAGAAAACACAGGACTCGTGGACTTGGGAGGAGATCCTGGACGGCAAAGGACCCTGGGCTTAGCCAGGGGAATATCGCCGTCCCAAGGCGGAGTTGGAGGCAGCGAAGGCAGAGAGGCGATGGTATGAGGAGGCAGCGCGGCGACGCGGTTGGGAGACCGAGAGTCAGACCCCAAAATTTATTGGGGGGGGCACACGCGGAGTGTGGCAAAGCCGGGTAGGATACCTGAGCCAACTCCCCGTGCTTACCGTGGAGTGAGAGGGCGTCGTACTGGTCAGACACCGTGTTATGCGGTAAAGCGCACGGTGTCCCCAGTACGCGTGCTTAGCCCAGTGCGGGCTATTCCACCTCGCCGCACTGGTAGGGCTAGGTTGGCCATCGAGCCGGATGCCATGAAGCCGGCCCAATATATCTGGCCTCCAGTACGTCTCCTCGGGCCGGCATACATGGCACCAGCCTTACGAATGGTGTCCCCGGTTCGCCAGCATAGCCCAGTGCAGGCTATTCCACCTCGCCGCACTGGCAGGGCTACGGGGACCATTCAACCTGGTAAGGTTGGGCAGGCTCGGTGCTCAAGAGCGCGTGTCCTCCTTCACGGTCCGGTATACCCAGTGCCACCTCCACGTACCAGTCCTCCGGTGGCAGCCCCCCACACCAGGCTGTCTCTCCGGGTTCTCTCTCCAGCTGCTGCCACCTGTCCAGCGCTGTCAGAGCCTTCCTCCTCTCCAGCGCAGCCAGTGTCTGAGCTGTCTGCCTGCCCAGCTCTGTCTGAGCTGCCTGCCTGCACAGCACCGTCAGAGCTGTCCGTCTGTCCCGAGCCGTCAGAGCTGTCCGTCTGTCCCGAGCCGTCAGAGCTGTCCGTCTGTCCCGAGCCGCCAGAGCCGTCCAGCCAGGACCAGCCAGAGCCGTCCAGCCAGGACCAGCCAGAGCCGTCAGCCAGCCATGACCAGCCAGAGCCGTCAGCCAGCCATGACCAGCCAGAGCCGTCAGCCAGCCAGGATCCGCCAGAGCCAGCCAGCCAGGATCCGCCAGAGCCAGCCAGCCAGGATCCGCCAGAGCCAGCCAGCCAGGATCCGCCAGAGCAAGCCAGCCAGGATCCGCCAGAGCCAGCAAGCCAGGATCCGCCAGAGCCAGCCAGCCAGGATCCGCCCCTCAATCCGGTGTTGCCCCTCATTCCGGTGTTGCCCCTCATTCCGGTGCTGCCCCTTAATCTAATGGGGGTTATATGGAGGGTGGTCATTGAGAGGAGGCCAAGGAAGCGGGGTTTGACTATGGTGGGGTGGGGACCACGACCAGCGCCAGAGCCGCCACCGTGGACAGACGCCCACCCAGACCCTCCCCTAGACTTTATGCTGGTGCGCCCGGAGTTCGCACCTTAAGGGGGGGGGTTATGTCACGTTCCTGACCTGCTTTTCCGTTTTTCTTGTATTTATTTAGTTGGTCAGGGCGTGAGTTGGGGTGGGTTGTCGATGTGTTATTTTCTGTGTTCGGCCGGGTATGATTCTCAATCAGAGACAGCTGTCAATCTTTGTCCCTGATTGAGAATCAGACTTAGGCAGCCTGGGATTCATGTGTGTTTTGTGGGTGTTTGTACCTCGTGTCTGTATTCGTGCCACACGGGACTGTTTGTCGGTTCGTTTCTCTTTCGTCATTTTGTTTCATTAGTGCTCCGCATATTGGTCTGATCCTTCTCGCCTCTCCTCCTCGTCCGAGGAGGAGGATTACGACGACCGTTACATTAAGTTATTGTCCTGCTGAAAGGTGAATTTGCCTCCCAATGTCTGTTGCAAAGCAGACAACCAGAATTTCCTGCCTGTGCTTAGCTCTATTCCGTTTTTCTTTTTATCCTAAAAAACTCCCTAGACCTGACCAATGACAAGCATACCTATAACATGATACAGCCACCACCATGCTTGAAAATATGAAGAGTGGTACTCAGTGATGTGTTGTATTGGATTTGCCCCAAACATAACGCTTTGTATTTAGGACAAAGTTCATTTCATTGACACATTTTTTGCAGTTTTACTTTAGTGCCTTGTTGCAAACAGGATACATGTTTTGGAATATTTTTATTCTGTACAGGCTTCCTTCTTTTCACTCTGTCATTTAGGTTAGTATTGTGGAGTAACTACAATGTTGTTGATCCATGCATTATCCTTCCTCTCCAGCAACTGAATTAGGAAGGACGCCTGTATCTTTGTAGTGACTGGTTGTAGTGATAGACCATCAAAAGAGCAACGTCACCATGCTCAAGGAATATTCAATGTCTGCTTTTTTTATTTGTATCCATCTACCAATAGCTGCCCTCCCTGGTCTTTGTGGTTGAATCTGTGTTTTAAATTCACTGATCCACTGAGGGACCTTACAGATAATTGTATGTGTGGGGTACAGAGATGAGTCATTCAAGTCATTAAAAAATCATGTTAAACACTATTATTGCACACAGAGTAAGTCCATGCAACTTATTATGTGACTTGTTAAGCACATTTATTCAGGTTTGCCATAAGTGTCATGACTTGCCCTCCTGGATGGAGGTCAAAGGTGCTGGCTAACCAACAGTTTCAAGACTCCCCTCTCCTGGGGGGAGTTGGCCAGTTTTATGATGGTCGTAAATACCTTGCAGGAACTGTCTCTCCCTGGCCATGCAGTATTTAAAGGGAAGAACCCTTTTGTTACAAGGAGATTCTTCCCGCCAAAACTACAACATCCAAAAGTGGAAAATTAAACAATATTCCGAACACAAAGAATGTGGGAAATGGTCGGGAGAGACTTAAAGAACAATCATGTCAGATCATTTATTGTTTGGTGATATAATTTTTATTGTATTTATTTAACTTTTATTTAACTAGGCAAGTCAGTTGAGAACAAATTCTTATTTACAATGATGGCCTAGGAACAATGGGTTAACTGCCTTGTTCAGAACAACAGATTTTTACCTTGTCAGCTCGGGGATTTGATCTAGCAACCTTTCGGTTACTGGCCCAACACTCTAACCACTAGGCTACCTAACAGACCTGCGTTCAAATAAGATGTGAATCATTAAAATACTTAAGCTGTGTTTGATTGAGCTTGCCTGGTACAATGGAAGAGTTTCAAATTGCCAAGCCTGCCATGTGGCACTACAGGCAGGCTCAAGCAAATGCTCAAAGTATTTTGGGAATATTTAAAATAACTGCTTGAACCCAGGTCTGGAGGTCTGTGCCCTTATGTATTCATAAAGAGTCTCATAGTAAGTGTGCCGATTTCCTCATATCGACCTGAGGTGGTGGTTAGAGAGGGTCTCCACCATGGCGAAGGCCATGCGCTCCCCTACCACCAGTAGGAAGGTGACCACGATGTCATGGTAACCCTGGTAGTAGTGCAACACAGGGTTCTTCTGTGGGACAATCAGGATGCTATCAATCAGCTGTTCCTGTAATATGTGCTTCTCGTCCACACGCATGCCTGAGGAGAGGGGGAGAGAGCAAAACTGTGTCTGAAGAGATAGCCACAAAATCTATTGCGCTGATGCAATACATTTATGAACAACCAAAGCAAGCTGCAATCACAAGGGTTTCAGATACTTGTGTCTAGATGTCAGTGTCTCAATACTTGGCAATAGCTTGCTTTCATCATCTACTTTACTTCAAGAGCACTGTCTAGACACTGATACACACTGCCCATCTCTGGTCGATTGAAGGATTGGATTGTATTCTGTTTCCACCACATTAATATTATTTTATCAGTGGTCATCATAAAGGGACTGAGATAAGTTAATGAGAAGGACATGGTTAAGGATGCCACTGAACACAATATTGAGATGCCCCCCATGATGGGTAAGGCCCTGAGTTAACTGAGAGGGAGGACAGACAGTGACCTATCAGCTTACCCCTGATCAGATCAATGCCACAGAGAGGGAGTTCACAATTCTATTCTATCAATGACACACTAAGTGAGTTCACAATTCTATTCTATCAATGACACACTGAGTGAGTTCACAATTCTATTCTATCAATGACACTGAGTGAGTTCACAATTCTGTTCTATCAATGACACGCCGAGTGAGTTCACAATTCTATTCTATCAATGACACGCTGAGTGAGTTCACAATTCTATTCTATCAATGACACACTAAGTGAGTTCACAATTCTATTCTATCAATGACACACTGAGTGAGTTCACAATTCTATTCTATCAATGACACTGAGTGAGTTCACAATTCTGTTCTATCAATGACACGCCGAGTGAGTTCACAATTCTATTCTATCAATGACACGCTGAGTGAGTTCACAATTCTATTCTATCAATGACACACTAAGTGAGTTCACAATTCTATTCTATCAATGACACACTGAGTGAGTTAACAATTCTATTCTATCAATGACACTGAGTGAGTTCACAATTCTGTTCTATCAATGACACGCTGAGTGAGTTCACAATTCTATTCTATCAATGACACACTGAGTGAGTTCACAATTCTATTCTATCAATGACACACTGAGTGAGTTCACAATTCTATTCTATCAATGACACACTGAGTGAGTTAACAATTCTATTCTATCAATGACACAGTGAGTGAGTTACCAATTATATTCTATCAATGACACACTGAGTGAGTTCACAATTCTATTCTATCAATGACACACTGAGAGAGTTCACAATTCTATTCTATCAATGACACACTGAGTGAGTTAACAATTCTATTCTATCAATGACACACTGAGTGAGTTAACAATTCTATTCTATCAATGACACACTGAGTGAGTTAACCAATTCTATTCTATCAATGACACACTGAGTGAGTTAACAATTCTATTCTATCAATGACACACTGAGTGAGTTAACAATTCTATTCTATCAATGACACACTGAGTGAGTTAACAATTCTATTATATCAATGACACACTGAGTGAGTTCACAATTCTATTCTATCAATGACACACTGAGTGAGTTCACAATTCTATTCTATCAATGACACACTGAGTGAGTTCACAATTCTATTCTATCAATGACACACTGAGTGAGTTAACAATTATATTCTATCGATGACACACTGAGTGAGTAACTTCTATTCTATCGATGACACAGTGAGTGAGTTACCTCTATTCTATTCTATCAATGACACAGTGAGTGAGTTAACAATTCTATTCTATCAATGACACAGTGAGTGAGGTACCGCTATTCTATCAATGACACAGTGAGTGAGTTACCTCCATTCTATTCTATCGATGACACAGTGAGTGAGTTACCGCTATTCTATTCTATCGACGATACAGTGAGTGAGTTACCTCTATTCTATCAATGACACAGTGAGTGAGTTCAAATCAAATCAAAGTTGATTTGTCACGTGCTCCGAATACAACAGGTGTAGACCTTACAGTGAAAGGCTTACTTACAGGCTCTAACCAACAGTAAAAAAAGGTATTAGGTGAACAATAGGTAAGTAAAGAAATAAAAACAACAGTAAAAAGACAGTGAAAAATAGCAGAAGCGAGGCGATATACTGATAAACAGAGAGTAGCAGTAGCGTAAAAGAGGGGTTGGCGGGTGGTGGGTGGCGGGACACAGTGAAGATAGCCCGGTTAGCCAATGTGCGGGGGCACTGGTTGTCGGGCCAATTGGGGTAGTATGTACATGAATGTATAGTTAAAGTGACTATGCATATATGATAAACAGAGAGTAGCAGTAGTGTAAAAGAGGGGTTGACGGGTGGCGAGACACAGTGAAGATAGCCCGGTTAGCCAATGTGCGGGGGCACAGCGTAAAAGAGGGGTTGGGGGGGGGGGGGGGACACACACAATGCAAATAGTCCGGGTAACCATTTGGTCACCTGTTCAGGAGTCTTATGGCTTGGGGGTAAAAACTGTTGAGAAGCCTTTTTGTCCTAGACTTGGCACTCCGGTACCGCTTGCCATGCGGTAGTAGAGAGAACAGTCTATGACTGCGGTGGCTGGGGTCTTTAACAATTTTTAGGGCTTTCCTCTGACACCGCCTGCTGTAGAGGTCCTGGATGGCAGGCAGCTTAGCCAAAGTGATGTACTGGGCCGTACGCACTACCCTCTGTAGTTCCTTGCGGTCGGAGGTCGAGCAATTGCCGTACGAGGCAGTGATGCAACCAGTCAGGATGCTCTCAATGTTGCAGCTGTAGAACCTTTTGAGGATCTCAGGTCCCATGCCAAATCTTTTAGTTTCCTGAGGGTGAATAGGCTTTGTCGTACCCTCTTCATGACTGTCTTGCTATGTTTGGACCATTCTAGTTTGTTGGTGATGTGGACACCAAAGAACTTGAAGCTCTCAACCTGCTCCACTACAGCCCAGTCGAAGAGAATGGGGGCGTGTTCGGTCCTCCTTTCCCTGTAGTCCACAATCATCTCCTTAATCTTAATTACGTTGAGAGATAGGTTGTTATTCTGGCACCACCCGGCCAGGTCTCTGACCTCCTCCCTATAGGCTAGTCGTTGTCGGTGATCAGGCCTACCACTGTTGTGTCATCTGCAAACTTATTGATGATGTTGGAGTCATGCCTGACCATGCAGTTGTGGGTGAACAGGGAGTACAGGAGAGGACTGAGCACGCACCCCTGGGGTGTTGAGGATCAGCATGGCAGATGTGTTGCTACCTAGCCTCACCACCTGGGGGCGGCCCGTCAGGAAGTCCAGCATCCAGTTGCAGAGGGAAGTGTTTAGTCCCAGGATCCTTAGCTTGGTGATGAGCTTTGAGGGTACTATGGTGTTGAACGCTGAGCTGTAGTCAATGAATAGCATTCTCACATAGGTGTTCCTTTTGTCCAGGTGGGAAAGGAAAGTGTGGAGTGCAATAGAGATTGCATCATCTGTCGATCTGTTTGGGCGGTATGCAAATTGGAGTGGGTCTAGGGTTTCTGGGATAATGGTGTTGATGTGAGCCATTACCGACCTTTCAAAGCACTTCATGGCTACGGACGTGAGTGCTACGGGTATGTAGTCATTTAGGCAGGTTGCCTTTGTGTTCTTGGGAACAGGGACTATGGTGGTCTGCTTGAAACATGTTGGTATTACAGACTCAATCAGGGACATGTTGAAAATGTCAGTGAAGACACATGCCAGTTGGTCAGCACATGCCCAGAGCACATGTCCTGGTAATCCGTCTGGCCCCGCAGCCATGTGAATGGTGACCTGTTTAAAGGTCTTACTCACATCGGCTATGGTGAGCGTGATCACACATTCATCCGGAACAGCTGATGCTCTCATACATGCCTCAGTGTTGCTTGCCTCAAAGCAAGCATAGAAGTGATTTAGCTCGTCTGGTAGGCTTGTGTCACTGGGCAGCTCGCGGCTGTGCTTCCCTTTGTAGTCTGTAATAGTTTGCAAGCCCTGCCACATAAGACGAGCATTGGAGCCAGTGTAGTATGATTCAATCTTAGCCCTGTATTGACGCTTTGCCTGTTTGATGGTTCGTCGGAGAGCATAGCAGGATTTCTTATAAGCTTCCGGGTTAGAGTCCCACACCTTGAAAGCGGAAGCTCTACCCTTAAGTTCAGTGTGAATATTGCCTGTAATCCATGGCTTCTGGTTGGGGTATGTACGTACAGTCACTGTGGGGACGACGTCCTCAATGCACTTATTGATAAACCAGTGACTGATGTGCTGTACTCCTCAATGCCATCGGAAGAATCCCAGAACATGTTCCAGTCTGTGACAGCAGAACAGTCCTGCAGTTTAGCCTCTACTTCATTTGACCACTTTTTTATAGACCGGGTCACTGGTGCTTCCTGCCTTAATTTTTGCTTGTAAGCAGGAATCAGGAGGATAGAGTTGTGGTCGGATTTACCAAATGGAGGGCGAGGGAGAGCTTTGTACGCGTCTCTGTGTGTGGAGTACAGGTGATATAGATTTTTTTCCCTCTGGTTGCACATTTAACATGTTGATGGAAATTAGGTAGAACTGTGTTATGTTTCCCTGCATTAAAGTCTCTGGCCACTAGGAGTGAGTGGTTTCCTGTTTGCTGATTTCCTTATACAGCTGACTGAGTGCGGTCTTAGTGCCAGCATCCGTCTGTGGTGGTAAATAAACAGCCACGAAAAGTATAGCTGAGAACTCTTTAGGCAAGTAGTGTGGTCTGCAATTTATCACAAGATACTCTACTTCAGGCGAGCAAAATCTAGAGACTTCCTTAGATTTCGTGCACCAGCTGTTGTTTACAAATATGCACAGACCGCCCCCCTTCGTCTTATCGGAGTGTGCTGTTCTATCTTGCCGGTGCAGCGTATATCCAGCTGAATATCCATGTCATCATTCAGCCACGATTCCGTGAAACATACGATATTACAGTTTTTGATGTCCCATCGGTAGGATATTTGTGATCGTACCTCATCTAATTTATTGTCCAATGATTGCACGTTGGCGAGTAATATTGACGTAATGGCAGCTTTCCCACTCGCCTTCTGCGGATCCTTACGAGGCACCCTGCTCTGTGCCCTCTGTACCTGCGTCTCTTCCTCTTGCTAATAACTGGGATGTTGGCCTTGTCGGGTGTTCGGAGTATGTCCTGTGCGTCCTGCTTGTTGAAGAAAAAAATAATTGTGAGTGATCACTGTCCTGATATACAGAATCTATTTTTTGCTGTAAGATACGGTTGCAGAAACATTATGTACAACATAAGTTACAAATAACGCGAAAATAAACACATAATAGCACAATTGGTTGGGCCCCCGTAAAACTGCTGCCATTTACTTCCGGCGCCATTTTATATATACTGCCGCATTTCTTCCGGCGCCATTTTACCTCTATTCTATCAATGACACAGTGAGTGAGTTAAATCTATTTTATTCATGACAGTGCATGAGTTAACTCTATCCTATCAATGACACAGTTGTAACGGCTGTCGTCTTCCTCCTCGTCTGAGGAGGAGAACTTTGAAGGATTCGGAGGACCAATGCGCAGCGTGGTAATTGTTCATCTTATTTAATGAACGTGAACAACTGTAACGGCGGTCCTCCTTCTCTTCGGTCGAAAAGGAGGAGTATTGATCGAACCAAGGCGCAGTGGAGTTTGAACACATATTTATTAACGAAAAAAACACGAACTTGAATAAACTAACAAAACAACAAACGGTGTAGACAGACCTAGACGACGAACTTACATGAAACAAGAAGAACGCACGAATAGAGAAAACAGGCTACACAAAAACAACGATGAACAAAACAAACCGAAAACAGTCCCGTGTGGTGCAACGACATACACAAACACGGAAGACAATCACCCACAACGAACACTGTGACAACGCCTACCTAAATATGACTCTTAATTAGAGGAACGCCAAACACCTGCCTCTAATTAAGAGCCATACCAGGCAACCCAAAACCAACACAGAAACAGAAAACATAGAATGCCCACCCAACCTCACGTCCTGACCAACTAACACACATAACAACTAACATAAATAGGTCAGGAACGTGACAACAACTCAAAATACAAAAACAACAAAGTGAAAACCGAAACAGTTCTATCTGGTGCAGACACACAAAGACTGAAGACAACCACCCACAAAACCCAACAAAAAACAGGCTACCTAAATATGGTTCGCAATCAGGGACAACGATTGACAGCTGCCTCTGATTGAGAACCATATCAGGCCAAACACAGAAAACCAACACAGATATAGAAAACATAGGATTACCCACCCAACTCACGCCCTGACCAACTAAAACAAAAGACAAAACAAAGGAACTAAGGTCAGAACGTGACAACAGTGAGTGAGTTAACTCTATTCTATTCATGACACAGTGAGTGAGTTAACTCTTTTCTATCAATGACACACTGAGTTAACTCTATTCTATTATATCAATGACACAATGAGTAAATTAACTCTATTCTATATTAGATCTAATATACAATATAATAATCTTAATAAAATAATAATTGATCAATGGCACAGTGAGTGAGTTACCTCTTGGGAAACGTTTCAAGGACCCCCTGACGTCAAGCAGCACCCCCCTCAACCATTGTTTTCAGTTGAACATATTTGAACAGTGCTGCTGCCAAAGGCCCTGAATGTTGCTAGTTTACATTCCGTTGTTGCACAGTATTGAAGAATACAGAATGAATCAATGTTGACAAAAGCCACCTGAATTTGATGAAGTTCCAGTAGGCTACATTCAATCAACATACATCAACAGACTATAGACAGCTAGAGGCATACTGACACAGTGTAATGGTCGTAGTAGTCTACAGCCACGTCTCAGGGCAATGGCCAAACGCAACGATGGACATCCAGTACCTCACATTGAAACCTCTCACTCACTAGGTTTAGCAAGCAACTTGTAGACGTTGACGCCCAGCTTGGGCCAGACTTCCCTCCTGATCTCGTCTGTTAGAAGGCCTCCCTCGCTGATGGCCGCCCTCCACAGGGTCTCAATGTCCACCGGGTCACTGTTCAGGGCCTGGAGGATCTACAGCACAGGTGTCAAACTCATTCCACGGGGGGCCGAGTGTCTGCGGGTTTTCGCTCCTCCCTTGTACTTGATTGATGAATTAACATCACTAATTAGTTAGGAACTCCCCACACCTGGTTGTCTAGGGCTTTATTGAAAGGAAAAAACAAAAACCTGCAGACACTAGGCCCTCCGTGGAATGAGTTTGACACCCCTGATCTACAGAGATTATACATGTTGTTCAGATAGCAATACGGTCTTGACTGTGGACAGGGTTTGCTTGGATGATAAGATAACACCAGAGTACCAATGCAAGCAAGGGCTTGTCTGTGCTGGTACTGTAGGTTGATATCACTTTTTGTTAATTAATTCCTTCCACAAAATGCTATTCAATGTCAATTGTGCAAGTTAAAAGTGTGTACTTTCACACATTCTACTGTTACTAATTTACAATGTGGCACATAGCTAGTAAATATTAGTATCCCACCTGGGTCATTCCTACTATGCGGTGCGTTTTGGACCACATAACTTTTGTGAAAAAAGTATATATATTTTTATTTGTTTTGTATTCTATCAGAAAAATGACATATTTGACTTTCAGAAAAACATATTGGTCAAGCTCAGGCACTTATCGCCATATATATTAGGATTTATTGTTCACACATGGACCATGGGATATTTCCACCCTGTTAGGGACATACACCTAACTATCTGAAAGTGTTAAAAATGCATGTATATATCTAGATTTAGATTTAAGACATTCAAAGTCCCTTACTCTATTACGTTAATTTATTTTCTTCAAATAATCATACAACAATGATTATTGAGCGAAACGTGTGTTATTTTCGGAACCAACGCTTCATTTGCACCACATTTTTCCTAATAAAAGTGAATAACAACAGAATTTGATCAACATTTTTGCATATGTATTTGACCCCTTCTATTTCTACAAGTTACGACAAAGATATACATAACATTTGATGATATTATTCAATTATGATTTTTTTTTTTACACTGACCTAACAGGGTGGAATGAAGCATAACAGGGTGGAAAGCAATAACAGGGTGGAACTAACAACAATAATGAACAAAATATTGAAACAATTAAAGATATTTTATGAACTTTGAAATCTGTGAAATGGTTAAAAAAAACATTTATAATTAGAACCACTTTCTTTTTATTTAATTTTCAATTTACTTTTGTCTTTTTAAAAACATTGTCAACCTAAGTTTGTAAAACAACAAAAACATATTATTAAAACACAAGTATTTCATTAGAACAACATAGCTACATGTAAAACAATTGGATTGTATTTGAAAATCACTGTTAGTTCAAGTTTATTAACACTAATCAGACATTTTATGATAAACAGCCCTACACATTTTGCTCCTATCAATTCTGGGCTCACGGTTCAAGCTTAATAAAATGGTTATTCAAAAAGCTTAACAGCATTTATAAAATATCTCATACATAGAAAGATACATGAACCTTTAAAAAGTCCCCCCCCTCCCCTTCTTCCCTCTCACCTCCACTTCACTCCCTTCCAAAACCCTTCCCACTCCACCCCTATCGCCTTTTCTCCACTCTACTCCATCCCCCCTCCACTGCAAGTCCCTTTACTCCAGTTGTAGCTAAATGGTTTCCAAAGTGATCTTTTATGTACCTTTTATGTACCTCCAAGCTCTGGGATCAGGCATACTACCTGGTGGTCAGCGTACTTTGCGTGGGCTTGGCCTGAATAATTTGTTTATTCCATTACAGTGCATGCACTTGACCTGGATGTTATCCTCATGTACATCTGTTAAGATTCCTGGGTATGGCTCATTGTCATAGAACACCACACACCACTAACCAATATGGTGAGAGTGAATGGCCTCTGGTCACCACAGGGTTTCAATGCTGCACACAGATCTTGGAGCATCATGAGCTTCTAGAGTTGCTTCTGTGGGCTCCCAAGTGGCGCAGCGGTCTAAGGCACTGCAGTGCAAGAGGCATCACTACAGTCCCTGGTTTGTATCCAGGCTGTATCACATCCGGCTGTGATTGGGAGTCCCATAGGGCGGCGCACAATTGGCCCAGCGTCGTCCGGGTTTGGCCGGGATAGGCTGTCATTGTAAATAAAAATTTGTTCTTAACTGACTTGCCTAGTTAAATAAATAAAAATATAAACTCAAAGCAGGGACAGGCCATGACCCCCTCATCTCTTTGGCAGAGACAGGTTATGTCTCTGTGCTCATATGTGTTTTTTCCCCGCGATATTTGTAAATTATTTTGTACATTATGTTTCTGCAACCGTATCTTACGGAAGAAAAGAGTTTCTGGATATCAGGACAGCGATCACTCACCTCGGATTAGACAAAGATTTCTTCAACAACAACAACAGGCAGGACTCACACGATATTTTCCAAACACCCCACAGAGCAGATATCCCAATTATTCGCAAGAGGAAGCGACGCAGAGGACGAAGAGCCGGATGCCTCGTCCGGACCCGCAGAAGGCAACTAGGAAAGCTGCCATTACCGTCAATATTACTCGCCAAAGTGCAATCATTGGACAATACACTAGACAAGGTACGATCACGAATATCCTACCAACGGAACATCAAAAACTGTAATATCCTATGCTTCATGGCATCGTGGCTGAATGATGACATGGATATTCAGCTAGCGGGTTACACTCTGCACCGGCAGGATAGAACAGCACACTCCGGTAAGACGGGGGGGGGGGGGGGGTCTGTGCATATTTGTAAACAACAGCTGGTGCACGAAATCTAAGGAAGTCTCTAGATTTTGCTCGCCTGAAGTAGAGTATATTGTGATAAATTGCGGACCACACTACCTGCCTAGAGAGTTCTCAGCTATACTTTTCGTGGCTGTTTATTTACCACCACAGACAGATGCTGGCACTAAGACCGCACTCAGTGTTAAATGTGCAACGAGAGGGGGAAAAGAATTCTAGATCACCTGTACTCCACACACAGAGACGCGTACAAAGCTCTCCCTCGCCCTCCATTTGGTAAATCCAACAACCACTCGATCCTCCTGATTCCTGCTTACAAGCAAAAATTAAAGCAGGAAGCACCAGTGACTCAATCTATAAAAAAATGGTCAGATGAAGCAGATGCTAAACTACAGGACTGCTTTGCTATCACAGACTGGAACATGTTCCGGGATTCTTCCGATGACATTGAGGAATACACCACATCAGTCACTGGCTTTATCAAAAAGTGCATTGAGGACGTCGTCCCCACAGTGACTGTACATACATACCCCAACCAGAAGCCATGGATTACAGGCAACATTCGCACTGAGCTAAAGGGTAGAGCTTCCGCTTTCAAGGTGCGGGACTCTATCCCGGAAGCTTACAAGAAATCCCGCTATGCCCTGCGACGAACCATCAAACAGGCAAAGCGTCAATACAGGGCTAAGATTGAATCATACTACACCGGCTCCGATGCTCATCGGATGTGGCAGGGCTTGCAAACTATTAAAGACTACAAAGGGAAGCACAGCCGCGAGCTGCACAGTGACATGAGCCTACCAGACGAGCTACATCACTTCTATGCTCGCTTCGAGGAAAGCAACACTGAGGCATGCATGAGAGCATCAGCTGCTCCGGACGACTGTGTGATCACGCTCTCCATAGCCGACGTGAGTAAGACCTTTAAACAGGTCAACATACACGAGGTTGCGGGGCCAGACGGATTACCAGGACGTGTGCTCCGGGCATGTGCTGACCAACTGGCAGGTGTCTTCACTAACATTTTCAACATGTCCCTGATTGAGTATGTAATACCAACATGCTTCAAGCAGACCACCATAGTCCCTGTGCCCAAGAACACAAAGGCAACCTGCCTAAATGACTACATACCCGTAGCACTCACGTCCGTAGCCATGAAGTGCTTTGAAAGGTCGGTAATGGCTCACATCAACACCATTATCCCAGAAACCCTAAACCCACTCCAATTTGCATACCGCCCAAACAGATGGACAGATGATGCAATCTCTATTGCACTCTACACTGCCCTTTCCCACCTGGACAAAAGGAACACCTATGTGAGAATGCTGTTCATTGACTACAGCTCAGCGTTCAACACCATAGTACCCTCAAAGCTCATCACCAAGCTAAGGAACCTGGGACTAAACACCTCCCTCTGCAACTGGATCCTGGACTTCCTGACAGGCCGCCCCCAGGTGGTGAGGGTAGGTAGCAACACATCTGCCATGCTTATCCTCAACACTGGAGCTCCCCAGGGGTGCGTGCTCAGTCCCCTCCTGTACTCCCTGTTCACCCACGACTGCATGGCCAGGCACGACTCCAACACCATCATTAAGTTTGCTGACGACACAACAGTGGTAGGCCTGATCACCGACTAGCCTATAGGGAGGAGGTCAGAGACCTGGCCGGGTGGTGCCAGAATAACAACCTATCTCTCAACGTAACCAAGACTAAGGAGGTGATTGTGGACTACAGGAAAAGGAGAACCGAGCACGTCCCCATTCTCATCGACGGGGCTGTAGTGGAGCAGGTTGAGAGCTTCAAATTCCTTGGTGTCCACATCACCAACAAACTAGATTGGTCCAAACACACCAAGACAGTCGTGAAGAGGGCACGACAAAGCCTATTCCCCCTCAGGAAACTAAAAAGATTTGGCATGGGTCCTGAGATCCTCAAAAGGTTCTACAGCTGCAACATCGATAGCATCCTGACCGGTTGCATCACTGTCTGGTACTGCAATTGCTCGGCGTCCGACCACAAGGCACTACAGAGGGTAGTGCGTACGGCCCAGTACATCACTTTGGCTAAGCTGCCTGCTATCCAGGACCTCTACACCAGGCGGTGTCAGAGGAAGGCCCTAAAAATTGTCAAAGACCCAAGCCACCCCAGTCATAGGCTGTTCTCTCTACTACCGCATGGCAAGCGATACCAGAGTGCCAAGTCTAGGACAAAAAAAGTGGGGAAAAGATGCCCTGGCTGTTGCGCTGGTCTTTTCTTCTTTCTTCGTCTCTCTCTATTTTTCCCTAAGAACACACTTCTCTCTCTCACTGATATCTGCTATCCTCTTTTTCGCTGTCTCTCTGTCATCTCTGTCATCTCTGTCTCAAGGTACTTTTGTCGTCCCTCTGGGTCTGCATCACTACGTGCTCGGTAACACCGCTGCATTTCAGGAGCATTAAGTGATGGTGCCATTCCCTAACAAATGCATGTAACAGTTTTAATAACTTAGACATAAACTCAGCAAAAAAAGAAATGTCCCCTTTTCAGGACACTGTCTTTCAAAGATAATTCGTAAAAATCCAAATAACTTCACAGATCTTTTTTGTAAAGGGTTTAAACACTGTTTCCCGAATGGTCGACACTAACAGCTTACAGACGGTAGGCAATAAGGTCACAGTTATGAAAACTGAAGATACTAAAGAGGCCTTTCTACTGACTCTGAAAAACAACAAAAGAAAGATGCCCAGGGTCCCTGGTCAACTGAGTGAACATGCCTTAGGCATGCTGAAAGAAGGCATGAGGACTGCAGATGTGGCCAGGGCAATAAATTCCAATGTCCGTACTGTAAGACGCCTAAGACAGCGCTACAGGGAGACAGGACGGACAGCTGATCGTCCTCGCAGTGGCAGACCACGTGTAACAACACCTGCACAGGATCGGTACATCCGAACATCACACCTGCGGGACAGGTACAGGATGGCAACAACAACTGCCCGAGTTACACCAGGAACGCACAATCCCTCCATCAGTGCTCAGACTGTCCGCAATAGGCTGAGAGAGGCTGGACTGAGGGCTTGTAGGCCTGTTGTTAGGCAGGTCCTCACCAGACATCACCAGCAACAACGTCGCCGGACCACAAAGGACTGGCAAAAAGTGCTCTTCACTGACAAGTCGCGGTTTATCGTCGAAGGAATGAGCGTTACACCGAGGCCTGTACTCTGGAGCGGGATCGATTTGGAGGTGGAGGGTCCGTCATGGTCTGGGGCGGTGTGTCACAGCATCTTCGGACTAAGCTTGTTGTCATTGCAGGCAATCTCAACGCTGTGCGTTACAGGGAAGACATCCTCCTCCCTCATGTGGTACCCTTCCTGCAGCCTCCTCCTGACATGACCCTCCAGCATGACAATGCCACCAGCTATACTGTTCGTTCTGTGTGTGATTTCCTGCAATACAGGAATGTCAGTGTTCTGCCATGGCCAGCGAAGAGCCCGGATTTCAATCCCATTGAGCACATCTGGGACCTGTTGGATCGGAGGGTGAGGGTTAGGGCCATTCCCCCCAGAAATGTCCGGGAACTTGCAGGTGCCTTGGTGGAAGAGTGGGGTAACATCTCACAGCAAGAACTGACATATCTGGTGCAGTCCATGAGGAGGAGATGCACTGCAGTACTTAATGCAGCTGGTGGCCACACCAGATACTGACTGTTACTTTTGATTCCCCCTCCCCGATTACTCCAGGGACCGAATACTCCATTTCTGTTAGTCACGTCGGTGGAACTTGTTCAGTTTATGTCTCAGTTGTTGAATCTTGTTATGTTCATAAAAATATTTACACATGTTAAGTTTGCTGAAAATAAATGTAGTTGACAGTGAGAGGACATTTCTTTTTTTGCTGAGTTTAGATATATAGATATATACAGTACCAGTCAAAAGTTTGGACACACCTACTCATTTCAGGGTATTTCTTTATTTTTACTATTGTATACATTGTAGAATAATAGTGAAGACATCAAAACTATTAAATAAAACATATGTAATCATGTAGTAACCAAAAAAAGTGTTAAACAAATCAAAATGTATTTTATATTTGAGATTCTTCAAAAGTAGCCACCCTTTACCTTGATAACAACTTTACACACTCTTGGCATTCTCTCAACCAGCTTCATGAGGTAGTCACCTGGAATGCATTTCAATTAACAGGTGTGCCTTGTTCATTTGTAGATTTTCTTTCCTTATTAATGCGTTTGAGTCAATCAGTTGTGTTGTGACAAGGTAGGGGTGGTAAACAGAAGATAGCTCTATTTGTTTAAAAAAAGCCCATATTATGGCAAGAACAGCTCAAATAAGCAAAGAGAAACAACAGTCCATCATTACTTTAAGACATGAAGGTCAGTCAATGTGGAAAATTTCAAGAATTTTGAAAGTTTCTTCAAGTGCAGTCGCAAAAACCATCAAGCGCTATCATGAAACTGGCTATCATGAGGACCGCCACAGGAATGGAAGACCCAGAGTTACCTCTGCTGCAGAGGATAAGTTCATTAGAGTTAACTGCACCTCAGATTGCAGCCCAAATAAATGCTTCACAGAGTTCAAATAACAGACACATCTCGACATCAACTGATCAGAGGAGTCTCCGTTAATCAGGCCTTCATGGTCAAATTGCTGCAAAGAAACCACTACTAAAGGTCACCAATAAGAAGAAGAGACTTACTTTTTTTTGTTTTTTTGTATTTTCCTAAAACGGCATTGTTGGTTAAGGGCTTGTAAGCATTTCACTGTAAAGGTCTACAGCTGTTGTATTTGGCGCATGTGACAAATAAAAATGGATTTGATTTGAGTGTGCAAAGCTGTCATCAAGGCAAAGGGTGGCTACTTTGAAGAATCTAAAATATATTTTCATTTGTTTAAAACTTTTTGGGTTACTACATGATTCCATATGTGTTATTTCATAGTTTTGATGTCTTCACTATTATTCTACAATGTAGAAAATAGTAAAAAATTAAGAAAAACCATTGAAAAACCCGGCTGTATCACAACGGCCGTGATCGGTAGTTCCATAGGGTGGTGCACAATTGGCCCAGCGTCGTCCTGGTTTGGGGAAGGTTTGGCTGGCGTAGGCCGTCATTGTAAAATAAAAATTCGTTTTTAACTAACTTGCCTATAAAGGTGACATTTTTAAAAACGGTTGTTATCTCTCCAAAAAAATGATTGACAGGGGCTGTTTTTTGAAGGGGTATTACTACAAACTAACAGGGTGGAAAGTGAAATCAGGGAAACACAGAAAATCTTAAATACAGTAACAATAAATACAATAATCATGAAAAAAAGTATTGATGACAGATATTTTAAGTAGGACTATAAAATAATGAATAAATATTTTGAAAATTGTATTAATTAATGGCTTATTTCTCGTAGTCATTGAATAGCACACAGCTACATGGTAAAATTGCATCAAATTCCCTTTGAGATCCATATCTTTGTGTTTTTATGGTAAAGGGCATCTAAGTTTATATTTTAAGACCTTTGGGATCCACATTTTACAATAAATAAGGTGTTATTTCCTGGGGACAGAAAAGGCACCACATAACAGGAATGACCAACCTATATTTTGCAGTCTTGCTTTGCTTCAACTGCATTGGCAACTTTACTGACTGACACTATCAACTTTTAAAATCAAATCAAGTCAAATTTTATTTGTCACATACACATGGTTAGCAGATGTTAATGCGAGTGTAGCGAAATGCTTGTGCTTCTAGTTACAACAATGTAGTAATAACCAACGAGTAATCTAACCTAACAATTCCACAATTACTACCTTATACACACAAGTGTAAAGGGATAAAGAATATGTACATAAAGATATATGAATGAGTGATGGTACAGAACGGCATAGGCAAGATGCAGTAGATGGTATAGAGTACAGTATATACATATGAGATGAGTAATGTAGGGTATATAAACATAAAGTGGCATAGTTTAAAGTGGCTAGTGATACATGTATTACATCAAGATGGCAAGATGCAGTAGATGATATAGAGTACAGTATATACATATACATATGAGATGAGTAATGTAGGGTATGTAAACATTATTTTAAGTGGCATTGTTTAAAGTCGCTAGTGATATATTTTTACATACATTTCCATCACTTCCCATTGTTAAAGTGGCTGGAGTTGAATCAGTATGTTGGCTGCAGCCACTAAATGTTAACAGTCTGATGGCCTTGAGATAGAAGCTGTTTTTCAGTCTCTCGGTCCCTGCTTTGATGCACCTGTACTGACCTCGCCTTCTGGATGATAGCGGGGTGAACAGGCAGTGGCTCGGGTGGTTGTTGTCCTTGATGATCTTTATGGCCTTCCTGTGACATCGGGTGGTGTAGGTGTCCTGGAGGGCAGGTAGTTTGCCCCCGGTGATGCGTTGTGCAGACCTCACTACCCTCTGGAGAGCCTTACGGTTGTGGGCGGAGCAGTTGCCGTACCAGGCGGTGATACAGCCCGACAGGATGCTCTCGATTGTGCATCTGTAGAAGTTTGTGAGTGTTTTTGGTGACAAGCCGAATTTCTTCAGCCTCCTAATGTTGAAGAGGCGCTGCTGCGCCTTCTTCACCACACGCTGTCTGTGTGGGTGGACCAATTCAGTTTGTCCATGATGTGTACGCCGAGGAACGTAAAACTTACTACCCTCTCCACTACTGTCCCGTCGATGTGGATAGGGGGGTGCTCCCTCTGCTGTTTCCTGAAGTCCACAATCATCTCCTTTGTTTTGTTGACGTTGAGTGTGAGGTTATTTTCCTGACACCACACTCCGAGGGCCCTCACCTCCTCCCTGTAGGCCGTCTTGTCGTTGTTGGTAATCAAGCCTACCACTGTAGTGTCGTCCGCAAACTTGATGATTGAGTTGGAGGCGTGCATGGCCACGCAGTCGTGGGTGAACAGGGAGTACAGGAAAGGGCTCAGAACGCACCCTTGTGGGGCCCCAGTGTTGAGGATCAGCGGGGTGGAGATGTTGTTACCTACCCTCACCACCTGGGGGCGGCCCATCAGGAAGTCCAGTACCCAGTTGCACAGGGCGGGGTCGAGACCCAGGGTCTCGAGCTTGATGACGAATTTGGAGGGTACTATGGTGTTAAATGCTGAGCTGTAGTCGATGAACAGCATTCTCACATAGGTATTCCTCTTGTCCAGAGGGTTTAGGGCAGTGTGCAGTGTGGTTGCGATTGCGTCGTCTGTGGACCTATTGGGTCGGTAAGCAAATTTGAGTGGGTCTAGGGTGTCAGGTAGGGTGGAGGTGATATGGTCCTTGACTAGTCTCTCAAAGCACTTCATGATGACGGAAGTGAGTGCTAGCTTTCTTGGGAACAGGAACAATGGTGGCCCTCTTGAAGCATGTGGGAACAGCAGACTGGGATAAGGATTGATTGAATATGTCCGTAAACACACCAGCCAGCTGGTCTGCGCATGCTCTGAGGACGCGGCTGGGAATGCCGTCTGGGCCTGCAGCCTTGCGAGGGTTAACACGTTTAAATGTTTTACTCACCTCGGCTGCAGTGAAGGAGGGTTTGGTAGTGGGCCGTGTCAGTGACATTGTATTGTCCTCAAAGCGAGCAAAAAAGTTATTTAGCCTGTCTGGGAGCAAGACATCCTGGTCCGCGACGGGGCTGGTTTTCTTTTTGTAATCCGTGATTGACTGTAGACCCTGCCACATACCTCTTGTGTCTGAGCTGTTGAATTGCGATTCTACTTTGTCTCTATACTGGCACTTAGCTTGTTTGATTGCCTTGCGGAGGGAATAGCTACACTGTTTGTATTCGGTCATATTTCCGGTCACCTTGCCCTGGTTAAAAGCAGTGGTTCGCGCTTTCAGTTTCGTGCGAATTCTGCCATCAATCCACGGTTTCTGGTTTGGGAATGTTTTAATCTTTACTGTGGGTATTATGTCACTGATGCACTTTCTAATGAACTCGCTCACCGAATCAGCGTATTCGTCAATGTTGTTGTTGGATGCAATGCGGAACATATCCCAATCCACGTGATCGAAGCAGTCTGGAAGCGTGGAATCAAATTGGTCGGACCAGCGTTGAACAGACCTGAGCGCGGGAACTTCTTGTTTTAGTTTCTGTTTGTAGGCTGGAAGCAACAAAATGGAGTTGTGGTCAGCTTTTCCGAAAGGAGGGCGGGGGAGGGCCTTATATGCATCGCGGAAGTTAGAATTACAATGATCTAGGGTTTTACCAGCCCTGGTAGCACAATCGATATGCTGATAGAATTTAGGGAGTTTTGTTTTCAGATTAGCCTTGTTAAAATCCCCAGCTACGATGAATGCACCCTCAGGGTGTGTGGTTTCTAGTTTACATAGTCAGATAGAGTTCGTTCAGGGCCACCGATGTGTCTGCTTGGGGTGAAATATATACGGCTGTGATTATAATCGAAGAGAATTCCCTCGGTAGATAATGCGATCGACATTTGATTGTGAGGAATTCTAAGTCAGGTGAACAGAATGACTTGAGTTCCTGTATGTTGCTATGATCACATCACGTCTCGTTAATCATAAGGCATACCCCCCCGCCCCTCTTCTTACCAGAAAGATGTATGTTTCTGTCGGCGCAATGCGTGAAGAAACCAGCTAGCTGCACCGACTCTGTTAGCGTCTCTCGAGTGAGCCATGTTTCCATGAAGCAAAGTCTCATCAGTCTCTGATGTCCTTCTGGAATGCTAACCGTGCTCGGATTTCATCAACCTTGTTGTCAAGAGACTGGACATTGGCGAGTAGTATGCTAGGGAGTGGAGCGCGATGTGCCCTTCTCCGGAGCCTGACCAGAAGACCGCTTCGTTTGCCCCTTTTACGGCGTCGTTGTTTAGGGTCGCCGGCTGGGATCAGATCCATTGTACTGGGTGGAAGGCAAAACACAGGATCCGCTTCGGGAGAGTCATATTCCTGATCGTAATGACAGTGAGTTGACGTTGCTCTTATATTCAGTAGTTCCTCCCGACTGTATGTAATGAAGCCTAAGATTACCTGGGGTAACAATGTAAGAAATAACACGTAAAAAAACGAAACACTGCATAGTTTCCTAGGAACGTGAAGCGAGGCGGCCATCTCTGTCGGCGCCGGAAGTATACGTGATGATGATTCTAAAATGTAAATTTGTATATTGCCATTGAAGAATGGCAGGCTATTCTTATGGGGATTATTAATATAGGTTAATCCCATCCACGCTCTGCTCTGGGTCAATCGATAGTCACGTTGCTTTGCTGTTCCACGTAGCATGTATGGCAGCTGACCAGCCGATATGCATTCACAGAGGATTCAAACAGAGATCTGCTACATACTAGTGAAACTATTCGTCTATTCAACTGTCAACTATCTATAAAACAATTCCCAACGTGCGATGTATGAGTACTTTATCTGCTATTTGTTAACAATTGAATACGGATTTAGTTCATTTACCTATATGTCTCTGAGTATTTCCATACCCATTCTCCTGGCTTCCTGTACTTTGCTGGTTTCTTCCCCTTTTTCATAGCCTGTTAAAATGAATAACACATCAACAATACATATGTTGTGATACCGTCACTTGCTGAAGTAAATATAGGTTTATAATCGTTTGTCTAACAACAGAAAATAACAATTACAACGAATTCTCAGTTCGAGTTGTGATCTACCATACAGCTGTTAAATGTATCATCTGCTATTCTCCCCGGAAATCCACTTAACTTGTTTTGAGGAGGGATTTAAAATGTCATGTTATCTGATTGGTGCAAAAGGATTGCAATTTAAAAATATATGCATCTCATGGGCTCATTCACTTTCAATTGGAAATCCATGAAGGTGGGCTCAGTGCACTTGCGCTTCTAACGTTTCACTACTCTTGTCTTCTGGCATGCAAATGGGTTGCCATGTGTGCACTTTGAGGAAAACCAGACTTTGATAAACAATATTCCCCATATTTTATACGCCATTTTTTATAACAAAATTAATGACTAACTCCAAAAGCGTTAAACTGTGCGCCGCGTCGCGTCACGTCACAGCACCCCCCAGCACCGCCTACAAACTCTTGCTCCTCCCTCCTCAATCAAAATAATGTTGAGGTTTAAAACTGGGACTGCAGCCTTCTCCTCGACAGCATGTCGGGCTGGACTCTACAGCAGAGGCTCGAGGGAGAAACGTCTAGTTCAATTCTAGCAAGGTACGGTTGAATGCATCACATTTAAAAAATGGGTGACAGAAACGATAGAGTCCCCATGATGACACGCAGAACAAGGAGAACCACCATCTGCGCTACGCCGGCGGGTGCCAATTTTAAACAAGCCAACGGCAGCGCAGGGGAAAAAACTTCAAGCCAACCGAGCCACAGCAGCCGGAAAGTGAAGGAGGAACAACGGGTGCACGAGCCGGTCACTACACCACGCAAGGAGAGGAGCAAAACCAGCGAAAGATTTAGGTAAGACATAACGCAAGGCTTTTTGTGAGCTCGGCTCACAAAGATGTCTTTAATTTACAGCTGTCACTCATCTTTTGTTAGAATTATATTTTTGTCATTTAGTAGACGCTCTTATCCAGAGAAATGTACAGGAGCAATTGGGGTTGAGTGTTTTGTTCAAGGGCACATAGACAGATTTTTCAACTAGGCGGCTAAGGAATTCGAACCAGCAACCTTTCGGTTACTGACCTAATGCTCTTAACCGCAAAGCTACATGCCGCCTTGAAATGTTTTCTAAACTTTAGGTGCAGGCTACTCATAATACAAGCTACAGGTAGGTAGGTACAAGCTACAGGTTCCTCATAATATAGGTCGAAAGGACTAATCTTTCATAGGTTCACTTACTTCATGTATGATCTCTTTGCTTACATGTTTGCAAGAAATCTAGGCCAAATGTCCATAGGTTAACTTTGCAGATCAGGTAACTAGTTAAGCTGTAATACATTTTAAATGTGCCTGACTAGTGCAACTGTGGCTGTACACTTCAGTGATCCTCAACCCTGGGCTTGTTTTGTGTAGGCCTATCACTTCCACTGCGAGGTGTCTTTTGGTTTCGCAATACCAAACAAACCCCCTTTACTCCAGTTTTCACAACCAGTGTCCTTGGCCTTCTGGGAATTTCCAAAGTCCTAACAAAGTTTACTATCCCAAAGTACAAAGTGCAATATCCAGTGTTTTGAGAAATTCAATCTCAGATATAAACCTACTGCCAGGAAATATGATGCAATGAATTCTGAACATTATAATTTCACCCCCTAAAGCAATGTCAATTCTATAATCAACTATATGATCACCGTAGACCTGTTTTTATCCTAATTTAAAAATATATATATTTTGAGACCATTCGTGATGTCTTCTGCCCCACCCACGTATTTTTATGTAACCTTTATTTAACTAGGCAAGTCGGTGAAGAACAAATTCTAAATTACAATGACGGTCTACCCCCCCCCCCCCCCCCCCCCCCATTGTGCGCCGCCCTATGGGACTCCCAATCACGGCCGAATGTGATACAGCCTGGATTCTAAATAGGGACTGTAGTGACCGCTGCGCCACCCGGTTGCCCGCATATTAGGTTGGAGTAGAGGGTTGCCGCTGTGCACCGTCCAATGAGCAGTTTTATTATTTTTTATTGAACTGAAGTTAATTAGTTGTATCTAATACTGTATTTTTATTACTGTCTCTTCAGCTGCCATGTCCTCCAGGAGTCCCTGCTCAGCTCAGCTAGTGGTTACAGTAACTATAGAGGCATCCTCAACTGGTGTGTGGTCATGCTGGTAGGTGCTAGCCTGACTTATTTTTTTTGTAAGATTTGATCATTAATAATTATACTAAGCTATGTGGATTTGTTTTAAGAAATGCATACCAAGGATAATTTTGATTTAAGTATCAAAAAAAATATCAAAATTAATAATTTTTGGCCTTACTGCTATAGCGGGCTTGAAGTTGCGTCACAAATCACCTAGCAACCGCACCATGTTGGAAGGCAAGTCAGTCTGTTGGATGGCTGGCTATTTTTTGCTACCACAGGAAACTTCGGGAAGATTGCCTATTTAGTTTTTCTAAGGACCCAGAAAATGGAGGCAGTGGGAGAACCTATTAAAGTAAGTCAATATTTTTAGAAAATTATGTATTGCTAGCTAGCTAGAGCTTGCTACAGAAACTCAGTATGCAGGCTAACTCAAATGAGCTGAAAAAGTAAAGTTCGCTAGTTAACATTAGCTGGCTATACAGCATGTAAAGTTAGTTAAGTGAATTAAATATCACCAGCTAGCTATCTTTATGTATGTATTGTTGTAACTCCAAATGCATTTGTTATTAGCTACCTAGATAACAGCCATGGAAGAGGGTGAAAGGATTAGTTCACAGTTCCAGCTGTCAGAAGGGAGAGTAGACTACTCTGGATAGGGAAGGTGACATTGTGAAAATATTCTCCAGTTCCAGTCCCTAGCGAGAAACTGAGGACAGAGATAAGGTAACATAATATTGTTTAATTTGAGTATAATGCAGCCTGTTTCTTTTGCTGTTTTCTGTCCTCAGATACAGAGAGCTGTCAAACCCTGTCTGCAGATGAAGAGGTCCCAAGAGAATAAGGGTACATCCTTGTATACCATGAATTATACTGTATGTGTTAGAGGTCGACCGATTATGATTTTTCGATAGCGATTATTGGAGGACAAAAAAAGCAGATGCCGATTTAATAAAAAAATAAATAGATTTTTTTTTAAGTTAAGTGTTTTAATTGTTAACTTAGTCACTCGTTCATCTTGAATAATAGTTATGTTGATCACAATCCTGCAATAAACAGTGGAAGGGGAATCTCTCATTTGTCTGTTTCTTTGTTGTATTCTCAAATGTATTTTATTTCACCTTTATTTAACCAGGTAGGCAAGTTGAGAACACGTTCTCATTTACAATTGCGACCTGGCCAAGATAAAGCAAAGCAGTTCGACACATACAACAACACAGAGTTACACATTGAGTAAAACAAACATACAGTCAATAATATAGTAGAAAAATAAGTCTATATACAATGTGAGGTAAAGGCAAAAAAAGGCCATGGTGGCGAAGTAAATACAATATATCAAGTAAAACATTGGAATGGTTGATTTGCAGTGGAAGAATGTGCAAAGTAGAGAGAAATAATGGGGTGCTAAATAAATACAGTAGGGAAAGAGGTAGTTGTTTGGGCTAAATTATAGATGGGCTATGTACAGGTGCAGTAAGCTATGAGCTGCTCTGACAGCTGGTGCTTAAAGCTAGTGAGGGAGATAATTGTTTCAGAGATTTTTGTAATTCGTTCCAATCATTGGTAGCAGAGAACTGGAAGGAGAGGCGGCCAAAGGAAGAATTGGTTTTGGGGGTGACCAGAGATATACCTGCTGGAGCGCGTGCTACAGGTGGGTGCTGCTATGGTGACCAGCGAGCTGAGATAAGGGGGGACTTTACCTGGCAGGGTCTTGTAGATGACCTGGAGCCAGTGGGTTTGGCGACGAGTATGAAGCGAGGGCCAGCCAACGAGTGTACAGGTCGCAGTGGTGGGTAGTAAATGGGGCTTTGGTGACAAAACGAATGGCACTGTGATAGACTGCATCCAATTTATTGAGTAGGGTATTGGAGGCTATTTTGTAAATGACATCACCGAAGTCGAGGATTGGTAGGATGGTCAGTTTTACAAGGGTATGTTTGGCAGCATGAGTGAAGGATGCTTTGTTGTGGAATAGGAAGCCAATTCTAGATTTACCTTTGGATTGGAGATGTTTAATGTGAGTCTGGAAGGAGAGTTTACAGTCTAACCAGACACCTAGGTATTTGTAGTTGTCCACATATTTTAAGTCAGAGCCGTCCAGAGTAGTGATGTTGGACAGACGGGCAGGTGCAGGCAGCGATCGGTTGAAGAGCATGCATTTAGTTTTACTTGTATTTAAGAGCAATTGGAGGCCACGGAAGGAGAGTTGTATGGCATTGAAGCTCTCCTGGAGGGTTGTTAACACATTGTCCAAAGAAGGGCCAGAAGTATACAGAATGGTTTCGTCTGCGTAAAGTGGATCAGAGACTCACCAGCAGCAAGAGCGACATCATTGATGTATACAGAGAAGAGAGTCGGTCCAAGAATTGAACCCTGTGGCACCCCCATAGACTGCCAGAGGCCCGGACAACAGACCCTCCGATTTGACACACTGAAGTCTATCAGAGAAGTAGTTGGTGAACCAGGCGAGGCAATCATTTGAGAAACGAAGGCTGTCGAGTCTGCCGATGAGGATGTGGTGATTGACAGAGTCAAAAGCCTTGGCCAGGTCAATGAATACGGCTTAACAGTATTGTTTCTTATCGATGGCGGTTATGATATCGTTTAGGACCTTGCGCGTGGCTGAGGTGCACCCATGACCAGCTTTGAAACCAGATTGCATAGCGGAGAAGGTATAGTGGGATTCGAAATGGTCGGTAATCTGTTGACTTGGCTTTCGAAGACTTTAGAAACGCAGGGTAGGATAGATATAGGTCTGTAGCAGTTTGGGTCAAGAGTGCCCCCCCCCCCCCCTTTGAAGAGGGATGACCGCAGCTGCTTTCCAATCTTTGGGAATCTCAGACGACACGAAAGAGGTTGAACAGGCTAGTAATAGGGGTGGCAACAATTTCAGCAGATAATCTTAGAAAGAAAGGGTCCAGATTATCTAGCCCGGCTGATTTGTAAGGGTCCAGATTTTGCAGCTCTTTCAGAACATCAGCTGACTGGGTTTGGGAGAAGGAGAAATGGGGAAGGCTTGGGCGAGTAGCTGTGGGGGGTGCAGTGCTGTTGACCAGGGTAGGGGTAGCCAGATGGAAAGCATGGCCAGCCGTAGAAAAATGCTTATTGAAATTCTCAATTATAGTGGATTTGTCGGTGGTGACAGTGTTTCCTATCTTCAGTGCAGTGGGCAGCTGGGAGGAGATGTTCTTATTCTCCATGGACTTTACAGTGTCCCAGAACCTTTTTTGGGTTTGTTGCAGGAAGCAAATTTCTGCTTGAAAAAGCTAACCTTGGCTTTTCTAACTGCCTGTGTATATTGGTTTCTAGCTTCCCTGAAAAGTTGCATATCACGGGGGCTGTTCGATGCTATTGCAGCACGCCATAGGATGGTTTTGTGTTGCTTAAGGGCAGTCAGGTCTGGAGAGAACCAAGGGCTATATCTGTTCCTGGTTCTAAATTTCTTGAATGGGGCATGCTTATTTAAGAGGGTGAGGAAGGCATTTAAACATTTTTTTTACCAGGCATCCTCTACTGACGGGATGAGATCAATATCCTTCCAGGATACCCCGGCCAGGTCGATTAGAAAGGCCTGCTCGCTGAAGTGTTTCAGGGAGCGTTTGACAGTGATGAGTGGAGGTCGTTTGACCGCTGACCCATATTTTTTATTTTTTTTTGTTTGTTTTTTAACCGTTATTTTACCAGGTAAGTTGACTGAGAACACGTTCTCATTTGCAGAAACGACCTGGGGAATAGTTACAGGGGAGAGGGGGATGAATGAGCCAATTGTAAACTGGGGATTATTAGGTGACCATGATGGTTTGAGGGCCAGATTGGGAATTTAGCCAGGACACCGGGGTTAACACCCCTACTCTTACGATAAGTGCCATGGGATCTTTAATGACCTCAGTCAGGACACCCGTTTAACGTCCCATCCGAAAGACGGCACCCTATACAGGACAGTGTCCCCAATCACTGCCCTGGGGCATTGGGATATTTTTTAGACCAGAGGAAAGAGTGCCTCCTACTGGCCCTCCAACACCACTTCCAGCAGCATCTGGTCTCCCATCCAAGGACCGACCAGGACCAACCCTGCTTAGCTTCAGAAGCAAGCCAGCAGTGGTATGCAGGGTGGTACAGATGCAGGCAATGAGGCAGTGATCGCTGAGATCTTGGTTGAAAACAGCAGAGGTGTATTTAGAGGGCAAGTTGGTTAGGATGATATCTATGAGGGTGCCCGTGTTTACGGCTTTGGGGTGGTACCTGGTAACAGAAAATTATCTTTCTGTTCAGTCATAAACTCTCCAATTAGTTTTATTTGATTGTTAAAATTTTCAGGATATCAGACATGTGAACCCATTTTGCAGCTGATAATGGCATGCAATGCAGCCATAGGCCTACAGCAGTGATTCCCAACTCCAGTCCTTGAATACCCTCAACACATATTTTTGTTGAATCAGGCCCAACACACTTTTGTTGAATCAGGTGTGTTTGTCCTGGGCTACAATAAACTGTACTGTTGGGGTCCTCGAGGACCGGTGTTGGGAACCACTGGCCTACCGTATGATGGGCATTTGCAATGCACCCCTTGACAGTGCATATGAAGCAAAGAATAGCTGCGCTCACACATTGTTTACATAATGTTCAGCTATATGTTCTCAATTTTTTAAAAACAATTCCAGTGAACAATGTATATGAGGCGTATCATTATACTGGATGTTGTACATGCCTTGTGCTGACATGAAATTGTTGAGTCCAAATCCAACCCTTGTAATCTAGGTGGTGGAATGTATGGAAGTAAGAGCTTTAATCATACACACAGACACAACTACTACCAAATTCAATGCAAGATACTTTTCTCCCAGAATGTCTGAGTGGCACTTGGAGGTGCTACTATGATAATGACGATGGTTTGCCTAAGACTACCACAATTACATTGTCTATGCAAAATTTGTTTTAAATTGGAAAAGAAAGTAGTAGGGCTATAAGAAATACTTTTTATTCAATGGGTCGGAGCAAAGCGGATGACAAAATAGTATTTTTCACATTCCAAATTACATTTGATATGTTCATACGATTTAATAGGGCACTTTTGTCATGATGACAAGGTGAAGGTGCTCTACTCAAATGGCACAACATAATAATTCAGTCAAAAGCACAGCATATGACAACCAACTGAGGGATGTCTCCTTTTCATATCTGGAAAAGAAGTAGAACCTGATGCTCCTGCAGCACTGCTCATCTTCACAGTGGGAGTCCAGTTGACATGGGTGTATTGATGTAGGTCTGTTGGTGAACCTACAGTAGTACATAAACAAATGAAAAGCACTCCTGATGTTAGAATATCACTTCTTCAGGTTACCTTTACCTTCATGGCACTTAAGTGTTTGGTGTTTTAATTCATTCAGGTTTTAGTTCCATATAAATATTACATCTATTGCTGGGCTGGGACAACCAATAGTCAACACAACACAGCAGGTTGTCCTATCCCATTGAGGCATTTGTCCTATGCTGTAATGTCCATACTTTTCCCCTCCTTATGAATAAAGTTCTCAACAAATTATCATTGGGTTATTACATGATAACTACAAGTTTTTTGGGCACAATGTTCTCTAGGCTTGATGGACATTGTATCATACAATGTGTCTCTTCTCATGGTCACGGCAAGAAGGGATCCAGCTTTGGTGAAATTAACGTAATATTTGACATTTCGTAGCAGATTAGGAGAATTCACGCAGCAGGTTAGGAAAAGGATTAGGGTTAGCTAAAATGCAAAACAAATAAAAGCCAGATCCCTTTTCGGCATAGATTACGAGGTTCTTTTATTGATCTGTTGTCAGTGTCGGTAGATGCTGAAGTGCGACATGGGTGGATTGAGATGCATCCAATGCAATAAAACCGATACTGTATGTCTGGTTTAAACGGACAGATTTTTTTTTTATGGGGATGTGTTGATTATGCAAATTATAGAGAATACAGTGACGGTGCTGGCAACTGAGCAGCCATATTGGAGCCATTGAAATAAATCTGCATGAACTCACATTGTCCTTTTAGACTCTCGAACTTAGATTGCAATTTGTAGAATATTGAATACTCTTCTGTCAATTACTTCTCTCCTGTATGAGAAAATCTGTGGAGACTCAACTCTGATCAGCTTTGTGGATGGATAGTTGGTTCTGTCTCAGTAGGCCTACATTCCTTGCTTTCCTGCCAATAGCTACAGTTTTATTGATAGGCAGATATCAGTTTCTCTTGAGCTGTTGTCTACACAGTGAGAATCATGAGTAACCCAATGGTGTGTTAATGTCTTTCAGAGCTGTCTCTCAATAGCAATGGTAAACATTGTTGACTTATCTTATCCACACTACGCCTGTGCATGGCAAACAAAACAATTATCAGTTTGATAAGAGAAGAAACTTTTATCCCTGGCCCTCTTATATTTTCTTATGAGAGAGGAGTTTTATATGAACTATGAAGAGACTTGGACTTTGAATGAGAGCTGAAGCATCTTGGTCATGTGTCACACAGCTTGCCTCATTCAACTGTAAAGGCTAGCCAAGTCATTCAATCACTCTTTCTCCTTTGTGCTCTTTCACACTCTTTCTTGATCGCTCTCTTGCCGTTTTTATAAAAACAAACTTCACTTTATATTATAGCAGTCAAAGAAACGGTCACCACTCCACTCCTCTCTTGGCACTCTGGCAGTTAGGCTCTGTGGTGGGCATTTTAACACTAACGCGTCGTCTTCCTGTACTGAGAGGAGCCTGATAATCTCTCCAGTGTATCACCTTACAAACGTTGCCTGTTTTTACTAGTACACCTTATCTGGTTCATTTAGCCTATTGGAGGCTGTAGCCTACTGTATGTTGATAAGCACAACCAGGCATGCACAAATGTCCATCAGACAAACTGGAGGTCCATATTACCTAGGTTTAGCCTAATGTAGTCTCTGAAGTTCGATCAATTTAAGTTTGCACTGTTCAGATAGGCATGGTTCAAGTCATTGACATGTTCTGCCAGGTATGCTAGGCTGCTGGCATTGTTTAATGGAGTGGGCAGTAGCCAGAGCATTCATGACTCCTGTCAAGCATTTGATTTGTCAGTTGATGTGTTGCAGTTAATTCTGTCCCCCAGGTAAGGTCAAATGAGGACTCAGAATTTCTTCTTCCTCTGATGATAAACATTTCCTGTTCTACTTCAAAAGTGTTAATGGAAGTTTAATGGTATTTTATTTTTCTGGCAGAACATCCAATAATACGTATTTCTAACATGAGAATGTATTAAATTAATATGGACAGAATCTCATGTATTATAACTAAAAATAAATACCCAATTCTTTCTGTTTTGAAGAGACTGCAGGAAAAATCTTGCCGTTGCCTTCAAAGCATCTGAGCGAGAGAAGTTTAATTTCCAAAGCCGGTATTAATCCAGTCTTTGAAACATGATCGCTGTGACATTCAAACAGACACACCCCCCATCATATTCCCTGGGAATCATCCCTACATTCTTTGTACCCACTAATGAATGGGTCTAAAACTCAAGTGGAAAGTTGCTGGCTAGAGTATGTGAGCTAGAGAAGTGACGTAACTGTTGCACGGAGTACCCTCTGTAGCTATCTTTTACATTGCTGGCTCACCAAGGATATTCTTCGGTCACTGTGATGCCCAGCCAGTTCGAAAGGGTTAGTTCCTCTGCACGTGCTGCTTAGGCAGCTCTGGTCAGGCCTACATTATTTCAATAAAGGGCTCTGGTGCTAGGCAATATCTACAGTATGTAGACGGTTTCAATGGACCATAAATATTGCAGTTTCTGTATCTTACAGGTCATGCGTGTTAGGCTAGGTAGCCTTTGGCTACATGCATAATTGATGGTAAGCTATGTTGGTGTGCTTTAGGTTGATATTCTGAAGGGGCTTTAACATACAGGTAACCCACAGCTATCATTATTGTTTGGGAGAAATTGGAGTAATTTAGCAATTCAATTAATATTTATAATTTATGTTGCTCCTCAAATTGAACAAGCCCTTCTGAATAATGTAGTAAAGAAGTTGCTGCTGCAGAAACGAACCTTGTAATGAAGCAGTCGGTCTGGTATGCTGCTTGTAGGTTGACTCATGCTTTTTCTTTTTTTAACATGGCAACAACAGCATGTCTATTTTCGGTTTGGAAATCAAACAGGGTCTGCACGACTCCACTATCCAGGGCCAAGGTTTCGGGAACAGGGTTTGCTCTTTCAGTGTTGTCTCTGTGTGTGACTGTCAGCTTCAGATGAACGTGACACCACCAGTGAGTGACCGCTGTGATATAGTCTATGGATAGCCTGCTAACATTTTAGCTTCAGTGAAACAATGTGAGCTATTGCAAGATCAGTATGGTTTCACAAGGCTAGTCTATGGACCTGATTTTGTAAACAGCTCAGGGATGGGGCTAGAGAAATGTAACCCCACTCAAATTCATAGACCAGACAATAGATGCAAGGACTGACCATCCATGAAATCATTTACATTACATTTAAGTCATTTAGCAGACGCTCTTATCCAGAGCGACTTACAAATTGGTGCATTCACCTTATGATATCCAGTGGAACAACCACTTTACAATAGTGCATCTAACTCTTTTAAGGGGGGGGGGGGGGGGTTAGAAAGGATTACTTTATCCTATCCTAGGTATTCCTTAAAGAGGTGGGGTTTCAGGTCAAATGAAATGTATAGTTTTAACCATGTTTTGAGGCTATACGGTGTTGGTTTACAATTACATTCTTTACAAACAATAGAGTAAAACAAATGTATATTTTTAGTTCAGGCGTCATACCTCATCAGAACCAAGTTCAAGACTCATAAGTTATATTCTTCAAGAATCAATGGGTATAGAAATTAATTATACAGTATAAGTTCCAAAAGGGGAATATAAATCAGATTAAACCTTTAACGGAAGTGCTAGCTAGCCTGTGTGTAGCCTAACCAATCTGAAGACCGATAACAGTTACAACATTGCATGGTGAGAAACACAAGGACGATTAGCCTAGATATTTCACCTCGATTGATCCCACATCTCATCCAGTTTGTTTTTGCTGTAATACAGAAGCGAGCTATGAACAATACTGTCATGTGCCGCTGCCTGTTGTGGGTTGGTCCCCAGGGTTAGGTTATCTGTTGCCAGAATGGATGATTGTTCTTATCAGCCTTTATAGCATTGAGATTGGCATTTAAACTGCCGGGCCTCTCTTTACCCTCCCCTTACTAAGCCAATGGGCAGGCGTTTTCACTGCAACATTCCAAAGTGTGGAGCGCCAAGGATCAGGGGTTATTCTTGGAAAAAGTGATATTTTGAAATGGAGTTCATCTCTTAAATTGTAAGTTGTCTGGCAAAGGTAAGTGTTTTGGAAACCTTCATCTGCTCTTTCTGATACTATGTGAAATCAGAATGTCTTACCTGCATGTGACTCAAGGAGGATTATAAAGTCACTTTTTACCCCCCCCCCCCCCCTTAACTGCTTATAACATTATTTTTGTGATATTGAAAGTCAAACAAATGTGTGTTAAATTGATTCAGGAAAATTCGAGGACAAAGGGGGGTATGACTCTTAAATTTTTTAATTGCAGAAATATATTTGAATTTACAATTCACATGCAGTCAAAATGACTGCCTCGGCACTTGTAGTGTATGGCTCACATCAACATGTGGCGGAAGACTGACCTGTGACCAGTCTGTCTGTGTTGGTAATGAATGATCACTGGTCAGTCTTCTCCATGTTAGTATGCATTTTGTTTACTTCTGATTGCAAAATCTCTTCTGTTGCAGGTCTTGTGCAATGCACGCCTTTTCCTGGAGAATCTAATAAAGTAAGTATCTGCAGGTTTAAATAACTATAACACTTAGGCAGTCAACTTCAATATGATCATTTGTTAATCACTTCTGTCACGACTGCCTATCCTTTAATTTTGACCACAGCTTCTTTTGTAAAAATAGTAACCATCAATATCTTCTTTCCCTCCTCTGATAGATATGGGATACTGGTGGACCCCATCCAAGTGGTTTCACTGTTCTTAAAAGACCCATATAGCTGGCCTGCATCTTGCCTTATCATTGGTATGTAGACTAAACCGCTCTCCTCTTTGGCATGCTAGCCTTACTATTGTGATTGTTGTACATCTTCCCAAATCTATTTATTTGAATGTCTTATTGTCTGGTTTTGGTTGCTTAGCAACACAAGTCATTATACCAACTAAAATATCATCAACTGTTTTCCCACCATTGGGGGCTAATTTTCTTATTTTGGAATCAATATTGTAGGAATATTACACGGCTGTCTTTTGTGGAGTACCCGGCTCTAATGTGTTTATTTTTCCTCAGTTTCGAACGTGTTCATAATGGCAGCTTTGTACACGGAGCGGAGGCTATCAGTGGTGAGTGTCATGCCATAATGTCTGGGACTAATGTGAAGGATGTGCTGTGAAATCTCACTAATCTCTCTGTTGCTTGTGAACAAGTATTTCAAATGCCTGTTAGGTAGAGATCTGTTAAATAGGTTTTGTCAAGCATTCCCCCCCTAATAAAAACCAATGTGGCTTTTTTAGCTGTGTCTGTGTAATTGCAACATGTAAAATGTTGGTTTCATGAGCTGAAATAAAAGATCCCAGAAATGTTCTATATACACAAAAAGCTTATTTCTCTAATTTTGTGCACAAATTTGTTTACATCCCTGTTTGTGAGCATTTCTCCTTTGCCAAGGTAATCCATCCACCTGACCGGTGTGGCAGAAGCTGATTTTGAACCGCATGACTACTGCACAGTTCCACCTTGTGCTGGGGACAAAAAGGCCACTCTAAAATGTGCAGTTTTGTCACACAACACAATGCCACAGATGTCTGAAGTTGAGGAAGCATGCAATTGGCATGCTGACTGCAGGAATGTCCAACAGAGCTACTGCCACATAATTTAATGTTAATTTTTCTACCATAAGCTGCCTCCAATGTCTTTAAAAAAAATAAAAAAATAAAAAAGAATTTGGCAGTATATCCAACCATCTCAGAACCACAGACCACGTGTAACCAAGCCAGACCAGGACCTCTACATCTGGCTTCACCTGCGGGATAATCTGAGACCAGCCACCCGGACAGCTGATGAAATTGAGGAGTATTTCTGTCTGTAATGAAGCCCACTTGTGGGGGAAAATGTACTCTGATTTGCTGGGCCTGGCTTCTTCAGGGGCTAGGCCTATGTCTTCCCAGGCCCACCTATGGCTGCCTCCCTGACAAGTGAAGTGAAATCCATAAATTAGGGCCTAATGAATTTATTGACTGTTTTCCTTATATGAAATGTAATTCAGTAAAATTGTTGCGTTTTTATATTTTTGTTCAGTATATGTACAGTGCATTCAAAGTATTCAGACCCCTTTTTTCACATTTTGTTACATTACAGCCTTATTCTACAATGGATTATATTTTATTTTTCCCCTTATCAATCTATACACAATACCCCATAATGACAAAGCAAAAACTGTTTTTTAGAAATGTGTGCAAATGTAACTATCACATTTGTGTAAGTATTCAGACCCTTTACTCAGTACTTTGTTGAAGCACCTTTTGATAGCGATTACAGCCTCGTATGACGCTACAAGCTTGGCACACCTGTATTTGGGGAGTTTCTTCCATTCTCTGCAGATCCTCTCAAGCTCTGTCAGGTTGGATGGGGAGTGTCGCTGCACAGCTATTTTCAGGTCTCTCCAGAGATGTTAGATAGGGTTCGGGCTCTGGCTGGGCCACTCAAGGACATTCAGAGACTTGTCCCAAAGCCATGCCTGTGTTGTCTTGACTGTGTGCTTAGGGTTGTTGTCTTGTGAAGCAAAGGTTAACATTCCAAGTCTGAAGTCCTGAGCGCTCTGGAGCAGGATTTCATTAAGGATCTCTCTGTACTTTGTTCTGTTCATCTTTCCCTCAATCCTGACTAGTCTCCCAGTCCCTGCCACTGACAAACATCCCCACAACATAATGCTGCCGCCACTATGCTTCACCGTAGGGATGGTGCCAGGTTTCCTCCAGACATGACGCTTGGCATTCAGGCCAAGGAGTTCAATATTGGTTTCATCAGACCAGAGAATCTTGTTTCATGGCCGGAGTCCTTTTTAGGTGCCTTTTGGCAAACACCAAGCAGGCTGTCATGTGCCTTTTTTAGGAGTGGAGTGGCTTCCATCTGGCCACTCTACAATAAAGGCCTGATTGGAGTGCTGCAGAGATTGTTGTCCTTCTGGAAGGTTCTCCCATCTCCACAGAGGAACTCTGGAGCTCTGTCAGTGACCATCAAGTTCTTGGTTACCTCTCTGACCAAAACCCTTCTCCCCCGATTGCTCAGTTTGGCTGGGTGGCTAGCTCTAGGAAGAGTCTCTAGGTAGTTCCACACTTCTTCCATATAAGAATAATAGAGGCCACTGTGTTCTTGGGGACCTTCAATGCTGCAGAAATGTTTTGGTACCCTTCCCCTGATCTGTGCCTCGACACAATCCTGTCTTGGAGCTCTACGGACAATTCCTTTGACGTGGCTTGCTTTTTGATATGACATGCACTGTCAACTGTGGGACCTTATATAGTCAGGAGTGTGCCTTTCCAAATCATGTCCAATCAATTGAATTTACCACAGGTGGACTCCAAGTTGTAGAAACATCTCAAGGATGGTCAAAGGAAACAGGATGCACCTGAGCTCAATTTCGAGTCTCATAGGATCTGAATACTTATGTAAATAAGGTATTTTTTTTGTAATAAATTTGCTAATTTCTGAATCCGTTTTTACTTTAAGTATGGGGTGTTGTGTGTAGATTGAGGATTTAAAAATAATAATTTTAGAATAAGGCTGTAATGTAACTAAATGTGAAAGTCAAGGGGTCTGAATGCACTGTATGTGTGGAGTGAGTCAGTCCCACTCCTTGTTGTATTTTCCCCTCATGTATTAGATAGAACAGTGACTGACATGAAAGGAAGGAGAGGGTTTGCTAGAATAGCAGTGGGTTGTATTTGAAACCACACTCACACAGGTACATGTATTCTGGAGGCACCAGTTTAGACCACTAGACCACCCCAGGCCCACAAAGGCCCATACATTATTATACTGTATGTAGTAATTCTGTGCCCAGGGCACTGTGTTAACAATGTTTTTTTTATTTCTGTTGCTCTGCAGGGCACCATCTCAGAGACTACCGGAACATTCCTTTACTTGGTCAATCTGACCACCCTCCTCTTTTTCCCATCAGCCACTGTGCTCACGCTGACCTCCATTACCCCAGGTGAGATGGCCTGATCATGATCTCACACTGCATGGCCATATAAATAGGCCTAACGTTTATCTGTGAGTAACAGTATATTTACTCCTTGACCTTATCAAAAATACTAAATACCCCTCAGAGGATTTGTCCACTTCTAAAATAGTGTTGTAGTATTGTAAAGCTTGATAATATCTATTTTGTCTTGTGCAGTGGGTGGAGCCTTTGCCCTGTGTGTGTATACCATCCTCTTCATGAAGTTGTACTCGTATAAGGATGTGAACATGTGGTGCAGAGAGATTAGGCATACCAAAGCCCGCACCCTGACCCGCTCCCATTCATGTGAGTACTCCTGACCAGGTGTCCCTTCACACTTCTGTTTGTGTGTGCCTGCGTGCATAATCGAATGAGGAAAGTACAAATGGCAAATAGTACAAACAAAGTATACTGAACAAAAATATAAACACAATATGTAAAGTGTTGGTTTCATGAGCTGAAATAAAAGATCCATATTTAGAAGAAGCTTTTCTCTCATTCTGTGCACAAATTTGTTTACATCCCTGTTAGTGAGCATTTCTCCATTGCCAAGATAATCCATCCACCTGACAGTTGTGGCATATCAAGAAGCTAATCAAACAGCATGATCATTACACAGGTCCACCTTGTGCTGGGTACAATAAAAGGCCACTCTAAAATGTGCAGTTTTGTCACACAACACAATGCCACAGATGTCTGAAGTTTTGAGGGAGCGTGCTGACTGCAGGAATGTCCACCAGAGCTGTTGCCAGAGAATTGAATATTCATTTCTCTACCATAAGCTGCCCCCAATGTAATTTTATCAAATTTGGCAGTACTTCCAACCGGTCACACAACCATATACCATATGTAACCACACCAGCCCAGGACCTCCACATCTGGCTTCACCTGCGGGATCGTCTGAGACCAGCCACCCAGACAGCTTATGAAACTGTGGGTTTGCACAACCAAAGAATAGCTGCACAAACTGTCAGAAACCGTCTCAGGAAAATTCACCTGCATGCTCGTCGTCCTCACCAGGTTCTTTAACTGCAGCCTCATGAATTTATTTCAATTGACAGATTTTCCTTATGAACTGTAATTCAGTAAAATCTTTGAAATTGTTGCATGTTGTGATTTAAAAAAAACATATATATTTCTGTTCAGTGTATCAATGGCAGCAACTACAATAAAGTGCTAAGGCTGCCATCTTTGTACACATTTGATATTTTCTCCAGTGCTGGTGTAATAATGTCAACTGGTTAGCATCTTCAAATTAGCATGTTGAGACACACACACACACACACACAGCTATGGGTCTTCTCGCCATTTGCGCGCCCTCAGTAACACAGATGCTGCCTGAGATCTGATTGGCTGTCCTAATTACTCTGACCTCCCCAAAAATGCGTGTGACGTGAGGCGAAATATACGGGTATTTAATGAGCTGTATGACCCATTGCTGTATGAGTAACTTCTGTGACCTGTCTTTGGCTGGGCTGTTTACTGCGAAAAGCTTTCAGCGTTTTAAAAATGTATCTTTTGCCCCCTGAATAAATACGAACACATGATTAAATGCACCCTCCTGCGGCAATGTCCCACTTTTTGAAACGTTACTGCGCTGCCATCTCCATCTACTGGTTGTTAAGAAGTACTGCTGTCAGAAATAATCTGTCTTGTACATCCACATATTTTGTGTACCCATAGGTCCATCAATCGCCCAGTCAAATGGGTCAGCTGTACACGCTCATGTGTCCTACCCTGGGAATCTCACACACAGAGGTCAGAACAGAAAGAGATATTGAACATAACTGAGCATGAATAGTAGCTGTTTACAATTAAATTCAATTAAATCCATACAGATTATACATTTCTGCATACAAAATTCTTATTTCAAAAGATGTACAATGAATGAATTTAATGTGTTTTATTTTTACTGTCCACCCTCCATAGATATATATTACTTTGTGTTTGCCCCAACTCTCTGCTATGAGCTGAACTTCCCCCGGTCACCACGGATACGCAAGAGCTTCCTGCTCAGGAGACTCTTTGAGATGGTGAGGTCAAAGATCACATAAGGAAAACGGAGAGACCTGGGAATGTGCAATTTGCATGCACCCTAAATAATATACGCTACTGTCATGACAACATACTGTATATGTAAATGAATTTTAAAATATAAAAAGTGATCTGAAATCTTTTCCAGCTGTTCTTCATACAGTTACTGATTGGATTGGTACAACAGGTATGTTCATTATTAATATCTTGGTTAGTATTTGGTTTATTTTCACTCATCAAACGAGTACATTTTGATTAATGGGTGGCTTTATTATCAAGTAACAAGATAGAGTCTGAAATGACGTTGCAAGAGCAGCAGCAGCGATGTTGCGATGCAAGACTTCGCTCTCACACAGTAACAGCATGTGCATGGGTTCGCTTCACGCTCTTACGTGGTAGCCACGGGACCAAAACAGAAGTTGAGCCTCACGCTCCAACTATTAGTTGTTGCGGATATTGACGCACTATACTTTTTACTTTGTACATCTGCATCATATCGCTGGGTCTACCTTAACCATGTCTCACAAAAACCTTTAACCATGTTTCTTTCAGTGGATGGTGCCGACTATTCAGAACTCCATGAAACCATTCCAGGTAAATATTAACGTCTTCCGTCTGTTAGACTTTTGTCTATTGGACTTCTCCATTTCTCTGTGCTTAAGGGTGACTGTTTAATTTATCCCCCCTCCCCCCCATGACAGGATATGGACTTTTCCAGAATGATAGAGCGCATGCTGAAACTGGCTGTGAGTGCAAATAAAGACATTACCTAAACCCATGTCTCCATACAAACCTAACACTTAATCCGTTTAATTTCTATCATGTTTCACATTTGTCATATTTTCCCATTGAAAAGATATGTTGGTTCACCATACATACGTCATGAGCCATTTTCCCAGACAAAGCCAAGTCCAGGACTGAAAATACTTTCTCAATATACACTGAGTGTACAAAACATTAGGAACACCTGCTCTTTCCATCATACTGACCAGGTGAAGGCTATGATTCCTTATTGATGTCACATGTTAAACCCACTTCAATCAGTGTAGATGAAGGGGAGATAGGTTAAAAAAGGATCTTGAGACATGATGTGTTCGAATTCTCCTACTAACCACACTAAACGTACTATTTGTGACTTGAATTGAGTATATTGTATGCTTATTGGTCATAGTATGGATAGAGTTAGTATGCCAGAAGTTTCGGGATGTCGTACTAAATTCTCCAAAATATGAAGGCAGCATTCCAAACACAAGACACACCCTCTCCCCTCAGCCCTCAAATTAAGTGGACACTTCTGATGAAGTCTGAGGAGTATACACTTGCAGGGCAAGGGGCGAGGGAGGCAGGAAGGATTTTTATTTTTTGGGACTGCCCTTGCCCGGAAATTTGTCACTCGGTCATCCCGCAATGGTTGTTTTCAGCCACCGGTAGCTTGTGGGTGCTTTTATATGCACTACTGTCAATTATGATTGCATGTCTACTTATATTAATTATATAATTATTAATATACGCCAACTGTATGATAGCAAATTTAATGAGCTAACTAACATTAGCCTGCCTAGCTGGAACATCTAAAGAAAAATGTATTGTTTATACAATTTCCAAAAGTTAACCAAGCAAAAACATTACTTTTATGAAGGGTTTGTGCCGTCATGTGCATTAATACCACAATTTCTAACTTATTTAGATTCGTTTTTACTTGTAAGTTAACTTTTCCTTCAGAAGTAGCAAGGCAGACTAACTTTAATTATCTAATTCATTTGCTAGCTATCATACAGTATGTGTATTTTAATAGTTCATATTTTTTTTTGTTTCACCTTTATTTAACCAGGTAAGCTAGTTGAGAACAAGTTCTCATTTACAACTGCGACCTGGCCAAGATAAAGCAAAGCAGTGCGACACAAACAACAACACAGAGTTACACAGAATAAACAAGCGTACAGTCAATAACACAATAGGGGGGGGAAAGAAAGTCTATATACAGTGTGTGCAAATGGTGTAAAGAGGTAAGGCAATAAATAGGCCATAGTAGCGAAGTAATTACAGTTTAGCAAATTTAACACTGGAGTGATAGATGAGCAGATGACGATGTGCAAGTAGAAATACTGGTGTGCAAAAGAGCAGAAAAGTAAATAAAAATAATATGGGAAGGAGGTAGGTAGATTGGGTGGGCTATTTACAGCTGCAGCGATCGGTTAGCTGCTCTGATGTTTAAAGTTAGTGAGGGAGATATGTCTCCAGCAAAAAAATATATATAAATATACAGTGGGGAGAACAAGTATTTGATACACTGCCGATTTTGCAGGTTTTCCTACTTACAAAGCATGTAGAGGTCTGTAATTTTTATCATAGGTACACTTCAACTGTGAGAGATGGAATCTAAAATCCAGAAAATCACATTGTATGATTTTTAAGTAATTCATTTGCATTTTATTGCATATAAGGGGCTTTGGTGACAAGAAGGATGGCACTGTGATAGACTGCATCCAGTTTGCTGAGTAGAGTTTTGGAAGCTATTTTGTAAATTACATCGTCGACGATCGGTAGGATGGTCAGTTTTACGAGGGTATGTTTGGCGATGTGAGTGAAGGAGGCTTTGTTGCGAAATAGGAAGCCGATTCTAGATTTCATTTTGGATTGGAGATGTTTAATGTGAGTCTGGGAGGAGAGTTTATAGTCTAGCCAGACACCTAGGTAGTTGTCCACATATTCTAAGTCAGAACGGTCCAGAGTAGTGATGCTAGGGTGCGGGCAGCGAACGGTTGAAAAGCATGCATTTGTTTTTACTAGCGTTTTAAGAGCAGTTGGAGGCCACGGAATGAGTGTTGTATGGCATTGAAGCGCGTTTGGAGGTTAGTTAAGGGCCAGGCTTACGCTTCGAACACACCGGCTGCGTCATTGCATCACTGCTGCATAACATTTTGCGCAACTAGGCAACTATACTGATGCAGGTACCTTTTGCAAATGGTCGCATGCGGTTGGACACATGGAGGAGAGAATCATTTTCGCAGTATCCTCAAAACCGTGTCTTTTTGACACAACTGCTGACAGCTACAGGGACATAAACACAGAAAATGCTGCTTGGAGACAAGTGTCCACGATAGTAGGATTGCCAGGTCAGTTTAGTAGTGAGCTTGTGCTAGATGTGGCTAGTTAGCGTTAGCTAGCTAGCTAACCTAGCTTGCTAACCTAGCCAATGAGGTGTGTGTGAAAGAAATAGTCAAATAAATTATGCTAGTTACTACCCCTAATAACTTTACCAAATGTTCATGTTTGAAAGAGTGTGAATGCTAGATAAATAGTAATGGAAATGGTAGATACTACTGTACCCCTGATAATTTGGTCAAATTACCGTGTGTCGAATAAATAATATACTTGGCAAATAAATAAATAAAAAATGTAAAGAAATTATGCAATCAAACTGTTTTTATGTAATCCCAATTTTTTACTGAATGTGTGCAACAACAAAAAAATCTACATTCATATTTTGCTACTCTCTGTCAAGTCCACTCATACAATTTGATGCATACGTTCGATTTATCGAACGTATGCACCACACAGAACGCACTGCAACTGCCTCTGCAACGCAATGCTGCAAGGCAAATGCAGCGTTCCATTGGAAATGAATGTACTTCTGGTGTATCGAAACGCAATGACGCAGTCGGTGTGTTCGAAGCGTAAGGGGCTAGGACTAGCTTAAGCGCCAACACCAACGATAGGCTGGGTGAGTCTAAACCACGCCCAGTCTCTACTCTGACAGGCCGGCTCGGAAGCGGGAACTATCCCTGTCATGAGTAAATTATAATATCTTTGTCAGGAACAAGTCACTTCTCTATTTTCATCCTGCGTGATGACACAGTGAACCCGTATATACGGAAATTGCATTTGCCATTTATTAACTTTTGAATTAAACAATTATTTTAATCAAGTTCAGGTGTGCTATTGTTCCTATCTCAGTTGAACCTTCGCAGCCTTAACACTAGCTAACATACCGGTACATACTGCCTTAATTTTGCCAGTCTCCAGGAACAGACTGATGGGGATCCAAATTAAATACAAATACTGCTGAAATGCTTTGCAGTTCGTAAGGATAGTTTAGCTAACACGTTGTCACCCAACATAACGTGTAACGTATCTTATTCGGAAAGTCATTACTTTATTACATTGCTCAACATTTGTCATAGTTGAAGCAATGAATGTGTCCGATCGTCGGACTTTAGCCGCATATTTTCCGCAATTGTCATCAACTCTGAAAACGCGAAGCCACGCCCATTTTCTGAAGAACTGCATTATGGGCCCTAAGAGCAAATAGTGGTAACGTCTCAAACTCAAAATAGACACACCGATTAGCCAAGCAAGGGAAGTTCGCAACATAAGCCCCTCAGCCGTTGTTTTTGATCGAGTTTGCCTGTGTACAATGTTAACTTTGGGGCCTGAAACCCCGCCCATAATTACATTCCGATTGTACATCCGCTAAGAAAAGTCTGCCAAAAGTAAAACCATGGCTGCATTCCAAACACTTAACACCCTCAGCCCTGAAATTAAGTGGACACTTCTGATGACGTGTCATGACGAGTTTACACTAGCAGTGCAAGGGGCAGGGGCGAGGGAGGAAGGAATTCATTTTAAATGGACAGCCCTTGACTGGAAATTTGTCAATCTCGTGATAAAAGTGTTTTCAGCCACCAGTAGCTTCTGAGTGCTCCACAGTCAATTATGATTGCATGTCTACTTATATTTATACATACACATTCTTATACTTACCATAGGGTTCAATTCTCGGGCTGACTTCTCTGTATATATCAACGATGTCGCTCGTTGCGTGTGATTCCCTGATCCACCTCTACGCAGACGCCATTCTGTATTACGCTTCGAACACACCGGCTGCGTTATTGCGTTTCGATACACCAGAAGTACATTCATTTCCAATGGAACGCTGCATTTGCCTTGCAGCATTGCGTTGCAGAGGCAGTTGCAGTGCGTTCTGTGTGGTGCATACGTTCGATAAATCGAACGTATGCATCAAATTGTATGAGTGGACTTGACAGAAAGTAGCAAAATATGAATGTAGATTTTTTTGTTGTTGCACACATTCAGTAAAAAATTGGGATTACATAAAAACAGTTTGATTGCATAATTTCTTTACATTTATTTATTTATTTGCCAAGTATATTATTTATTCGACACACGGTAATTTGACCAAATTATCAGGGGTACAGTAGTATCTACCATTTCCATTACTATTTATCTAGCATTCACACTCTTTCAAACGTGAACATTTGGTAAAGTTATTAGGGGTAGTAACTAGCATAATTTATTTGACTATTTCTTTCACATACACCTCATTGGCTAGGTTAGCAAGCTAGGTTAGCTAGCTAGCTAACGCTAACTAGCCACATCTAGCACAAGCTCACTACTAAACTGACCTGGCAATCCTACTATCGTGGACACTTGTCTCCAAGCAGCATTTTTGTGTTTATGTCCCTGTAGCTGTCAGCAGTTGTGTCAAAAAGACACGGTTTTGAGGATAGTGCGAAAATGATTCTCTCCTCCATGTGTCCAACCGCATGCGACCATTTGCAAAAGGTACCTGCATCAGTATAGTTGCCTAGTTGCGCAAAATGTTATGCAGCAGTGATGCAATGACGCAGCCGGTGTGTTCGAAGCGTAACGCTTCGAACACACCGACTGCGTCATTGCGTTTCGATACACCAGAAGTACATTCATTTCCAATGGAACGCTGCATTTGCCTTGCAGCATTGCGTTGCAGAGGCAGTTGCAGTGCGTTCTGTGTGGTGCATACGTTCGATAAATCGAACGTATGCATCAAATTGTATGAGTGGACTTGACAGAGAGTAGCAAAATATGAATGTAGATTTTTTTGTTGTTGCACACATTCAGTAAAAAATTGGGATTACATAAAAACAGTTTGATTGCATAATTTCTTTACATTTTTTATTTATTTATTTGCCAAGTATATTATTTATTCGACACACGGTAATTTGACCAAATTATCAGGGGTACAGTAGTATCTACCATTTCCATTACTATTTATCTAGCATTCACACTCTTTCAAACATGAACATTTGGTAAAGTTATTAGGGGTAGTAACTAGCATAATTTATTTGACTATTTCTTTCACATACACCTCATTGGCTAGGTTAGCAAGCTAGGTTAGCTAGCTAGCTAACGCTAACTAGCCACATCTAGCACAAGCTCACTACTAAACTGACCTGGCAATCCTACTATCGTGGACACTTGTCTCCAAGCAGCATTTTTGTGTTTATGTCCCTGTAGCTGTCAGCAGTTGTGTCAAAAAGACACGGTTTTGAGGATACTGCGAAAATGATTCTCTCCTCCATGTGTCCAACCGCATGCGACCATTTGCAAAAGGTACCTGCATCAGTATAGTTGCCTAGTTGCGCAAAATGTTATGCAGCAGTGATGCAATGACGCAGCCGGTGTGTTCGAAGCGTTAGCGCTCTCTGGTGTCCCGGCGCTGTTGCTGTGTAGAATACGCTCCCTCACCCCAGAGACTGAGGTCAGACAGCTCTGCAACATTGAGCTATTTGCACCTGTATACAAAGCCCACTGTTCTCGCTCAAGGCTAACCACAGCTTCCCAGCACACTTATCTGGGGCTAACTGTTACTTCCAGCACAGACACACTCTAGTTCATATCTTATGCCCTTGTACATTGTTGCATACACACACATATTTCAGGCTGTGGCCTCATGGTTAGGCTATGAGAACTGTTACTCCTGAGAGCAAAGACAAATGTCAGGCCTACATGAGTCAGAAATTCAAACTTTATTGCATAAAAGCCCTACCAGCTTATAGTTAGTTAAGCATGTCAAACCTTATAAAACCCCACACTAGTTACCTAACGTTAATTGGCTACTAATAAATCTAACTTGCCAGGCAGTATATTAACTATCTAACTATAGTATTGTAATGAAACAGCCAGGGAGCAGGTCTCGAACCCTCGACCTTCTAGCCCGAGGTCCGCCGCGCTATCGACTGTGCCGCAAAACCATGCTCGTGCGGCAGTCGATTTCCGAGCTTATAAACCCAGGGTCGTTACACAATCTACCCACCCAAAGTTTGACTTGATTATTTAGATAATTCTTAGCTAAGTGGTATAGTTGTGCGTTTCAATGGGCATTGTTAATTCTGGTAATCTAACTTTTAGGCTGGGTTTCTGTATAGCACTTTGTGACATCGGCTGATGTAAAAAGGGCTTTATAAATACATTTGATTCTGATTTGAGAGCTATCTCGGGCAGAATAACTAACTGATGAATTTACCAATGTTCAACTCCCAGTGAATATGACTGGTGTCAGTAAAGGTCTGCAAAAAAGGCGTAGTTAAAATGTTGCCAGCAACACAGTCACCAACGCTATGGATAACATGAAAACAGCCTAACCAGCTCTGCTAGGGCGAGTAAAATGGTCAGAGTGAGGCGTTCTCTCATTTGTGACTGGAAGTAGCTAGCCAACGTTAGCCAGTTAGGTTTGGTGCTTGAATGCTCGGATCAACCTTACTCCTCGGCCAGAGCGTGTGTGCTCTGAATGCTCCAAGAGCGAAACGCTCGCACCAGCTGTTTACTCTGGATTTACGAGCGCACTCTGTCACTCCAGATTGAATTTACAAACAGACCCGAAATCGTAAATTGTTTAGCTAGACATTTGTTGTGCTAACAAGCTAGCAAGAGGTTGCATTGCAACAGCAACTTTCCGTAGACATGCGAAGCTCTAGTAAGCTCAACTGAAACGATAGTTTGTTTACAGTATACTAAAATGAACTAATAGTAAGTAGTGTGTGTATATACTCATTAAGTATGTAGTATACAGTAGAGGTCGACCGATTTATGATTTTTCAATGCCGATACCGATTATTGGAGGACAAAAAAAGCCGATACCGATTAATCAGACGATTTATTAAAAAATAAATAATTATAATTAAAATATATCATACACACACACATTTTTGTAATAATGACAATTGCAATAATACTGAATGAACAATGAACACTTAACTTAATATAATGCATAAATACACACACGCACACAGCTCTGAAGTGACAATGATACTGAAGAGTCTGCTTAGGAGAAAAATACTCTCAACTGTTTGAATAAAAATAGAGTAAGTTACCAGTGATGAATGTTGAAAACAAAAACTTTAATTTCTATATGCAGGAAATCCTATTTTAATAATGGGCATGGTAAGAATTGAAGACCAAAGTGCGAGTCATAATTCCCATGACACCTAGCAAAATCTGAAAAGCGGTTCCTTCATTTATTCCATAGGATGTTTTTAGATTCACTTAAAATAAGGTCTGTGTTTCGTGTAGGCTTACATCACCGTGCCAATTTTATAACTGTGTAGATATCCATAGGACAAGGTAACTCTGATCAATATTGGTTAAATATAAGCGAAGATTTAAAAAAAATTGTAGAGTGGATTTATGAAAATATGTTGACAAACGTTACCTTACCCTAGTGAGATTTACACGGGTATCAAAACGTCGAGGCGGTTTAAGCCTGCACGAAACACAGACCTTATTTGAAGTAGATCAAGACATTCTCTGTGGAAGACATGAACGGTAAAATAACGAAGAAACCCCTTTCAAATTCAGCCGCAAGTTATTACAGGAATTATAACGCGTCGACTATCTCTCTAAACCATATACCTATGACTAATCCGGAAACTATCACCTCAAACAAAACGTTTATTCCGTTTCGTATTTTATCTAACTGGTGGCATCCATGAATCTAAATATTCCTGTTACATTGCACAACCTTCAATGTTGTCATAATTACGTAAAGTTCTGGCAAATTAGTTTGCAAAGAGCCAGGCGGCCCAAACTGTTACATATACCCTGACTCTGCATGCAATGAACGCAAGAGAAATGACACAATTTCACCTGGTTAATATTGCCTGCTAACCTGGATTTCTTTTAGGTAAATATGCAGGTTTAAAAATATATACTTGTGTATTGATTTTAAGAAAGGCATTGATGATTATGGTTAAGTACACATTAAAGCAATGACAGTCATTGATTGATTGTTTTTTATAAGATAAGTTTAATGCTAGCTAGCAACTTACCTTAGCTTACTGCATTCGCTAACAGGCAGGCTCCTCGTGGAGTGCAATGTAATCAATGCAAGATTGGATCCCCCGAGCTGACAAAGTTAAAAATCTGTCGTTCTGCCTGTTCCTAGGCCGTCATTGAAAATAAGAATGTGTTCTTAACTGACTTGCCTAGTTAAATAAAGATTAAATAAAGGTGTAAAAAAAATAAATCATGTAACGACCCTGGGTTTATAAGCGCGGAAATCGACTCTGCCGCTTGAGCATGCTTTTGCGGCACATTCGATAGCGCGCCGGACCTCGGGCTA